>NC_053491.1:205121763-205364263 GCF_905171775.1 Rana temporaria | reverse complement strand
ATAAATCCCAGAGGTGATCAAATACCACCAAAAGAAAGCTCTATTTGTGGGTACAAAATGATCAAAATTTAGTTTGGTCACAGTGTAGCATGACCGTGCAATTGTAATTTAAAGTGCAACAGCACTGAAAGCTAAAAATTGGTCTGGGCGGGAAGGTGTATAAGTGCCCTGTATGGAAGTGGTTAATAAAAAAAATGCATTGAAAAAGCATCATTAATGCACCCATGTTACGTTTTTTTTTATGCAGTTTGAGTCACATGACCTATGAAAACACACCATAAGCATAGTAAACACATGGTGAAATCGTGTGCATTTTCGCTGCCATTATAATCATCTTTTTTTCCTATCGGAAAAATGCTGATTGCACCTTTTTCGGCTGCCAAAATGTCTTTGCCTCTTTGTAGCTTATAGTAAGGGAGAGATGTTTACATATACAGTATATTATATAAAACATCTGTTGCAAACCTTTTAAGCTTGGGAAAAATTAAATTAAGCCACAATTATTCTAGTTTCTCTAAGTAAAAAGCAAAAAAAACTACACTTTGCCTCATGTAGTCCAAGCACACAAGCTATATCTAGTTCTTCCATATGGAAAGATGTTGCTGAATTGTATTGCGTCATAAGGATCTATACCTGGAACTAATTAAGTGTTCATAAGGAAGACTATCATCTTCCAGTGCAATTTACTAAGAGACATAAGACATATGGATACATAAGCACATATCATTGTGTGTTATCTTGAAATATTGAAATAGGTTTTCAAAGCCATGACAGAGATATGGACTGTGAGATGTTTTCGGGCCTAATGATGAAGCCCAACTGTTTAATGTGTATTTGAAAATATTATAGAAAATAAACTGACCAATGTCTCATTAGTGTGTACATTTTTATCCTAATTTTATTGTACAGGACTTGTATTCATAGACCATGGGTCATATGCAGGCTGCCGTAAGGTGACTGGACACTGGAAAATTACTTTCTAGGGTGCGCACTCATATAACCCCTCCTACTCATTGAGACTCCATTGTTTTCTATTGTCTTTATGTGATGAACCTGTTCTCTAGAGAATTTATTTTTTAAGCATTACATTTTTGTCATAATACTTCTATTAAGATATATATATATATATATATATATATATATATATATATATATATATATATATATATATACACATATTATGAGGGAGAGATCTCGGTACAGTTTTGGCTGGACTTCTCAAAGTAGATGAGCAGCTTCATCCACGTACATGTGTGATATGCAGAAATGTTTTGACATGTAAAATTTGTGGCAATCATTTGTCAGTTATTTCTAACTATATCATTGTCCTGCATTTCCACTTACTGCTACCTATAATTGTCAGGAGTTTGAAACCTAATTAATGTCTGTGATAAGAGAGGATGGCCCCTGACTAGTAGGTTTAACTGTATTTAGTGTACAGAATGGAGCTTGGTGCATATGTTTACATTTAACATGAAGATGCACATAATCCCAAAACAAATGGCTGAAGTCCTAGGAAAAAGCCTTATGCCGCATACACACGATCGGAGATTCCAAAAAACAAACTCCTCAATACTGACAAGTGAGGGTGAGGTTTAGAGGCTGCATCGTAGGTCCACCTTGACCACAATACACCGCTACAGTGTGCTGACAAAAGTTTGTTGTATATGCTTTTTGGAATTGGATTGTTGTGAGTTTAAAGTGGTTGTAAACCCTTTACAACCACTTTAAGCCTAGATTAAGGCTTACCTGTAGGTGCTTGAAATATCTCCTAAACCGCCACGGTTTAGGAGATATTTACTATAATCACGGGTGACGCTGTCTATGGCGCATGCGCCGTAGATGAGCGACAGGGGCACAGTGTAGTGTGCCATTCCTCATTGAGGCCGTGCCGTCACTGCCAGATCCCGCTCGCATGCACGGGAGTGACGTCATGGTGGCTCTGGTCAATCAGAGCGCCGAAGCCGCGATACGTTGAAGTGACCCATGGGCAAGATGTCGGCTGCCCTGGCATTGGAAGAGGATGGCTGCGGGGGCTTCGATCGGAGGCGAGTATTACATAATGAAATTTACACGTGGAGCAATTCTCTTCTGTTGTGCACGTTTGGACATTGCATTACTATTAACCCAGGTGGGTTTAAAAGTGATGATGCCGAATATGAGAATGCTAGGCATTTCAATGTGTTGAGTGCATTTTTTAAAGGGGAGTGGAATCGCTGTCACAAACTGTGTGGTGGAAAGAAGTTTTTTTTTTTTTTTACCATAGAAGATTTATCACCGAAGTTAATCACTTGGAGTTTATTTCTTTATGGACTTTTATTCAAGTTTTAGGATATTTTATTTTGTATGCTAATATATATGTTGTATATTTTATATTTTCACTATCACATGGTGTTAATTGAGGAATTTACTTTAATGCAATTGCAATTTAAATTTTTTGGTTTCACCATCACACGGGGGGTTATTTAGGAAAGGCCAATCCACGTTGCACTACAAGTGCAAAGTGCACTTGAAATTGTACTGAAAGTGCACTTGGAAATGCAGTCGCTGTAGATCCGAGGGGGACATGCAAGGAAAATAAAAAAACGCATTTTAGCTTGCACATGATTGGATGATAAAGTCAGCAGAGCTTCCCCTCCTTTTAGATCATCCCCTCAGATTTACAGCAACTGCACTAACAAGTGCACTTTCAGTGCAATTTCAAGTGCACTTTGCACTTGTAGTGCAATGTGCACTTTCGGTGCAATTTCAAGTGCACTTTGCACTTGTAGTGCAAAGCGGATTTGCCTTTCGTAAATAACCCCCATGGTGTCAATTTAGGATTGCCATTTTCATTATCGCATGCTGTTATAGGAATTGTTTAATATAATATTGTGACACTAGCGCCATTATTTTTTTATTTAAAATACTTTTCACATTAAATTATTACTTTAAGTGGCAGCTCTAGGCTTGCTGACCAACAGTTGGATCGACAACAAAATCGTGGATTTTTTATTTGCGACGGATGTTGGCTCAAACTTTTCTTGCATACACACGGTCGCACAAATGTCGGAAATTCCGATTGCCAAGAACGTGGCGACGTACAACACGTACGACGGCACTATAAAAGGGAAGTTCAATACCAAGTCCGCCACCCTTTGGGCTCCTTCTGCTAATCTTGTGTTAGTAGAAGTTTGGTGAGAGACGATTTGCTCTTTTCAGCCTCCAGCTTTTAAGTCCATTGCTGCTTTTCAGTTTGTGCTTGTGGGTTCATATCTGTTTTTCAGTGCGTGTAGTCAGTTCGTATCTGGTTTTCAATGTGTTCTTGTCCGCTCATTTCTGATTTTCGGCTCGCTCTGCAGCGTGACGATTGTGCTAGCTCCATTATGAATGCTAGTTTTACCAGACCGAGCGTCTCCGTCTCGTACTTGATTCAGAGCATGCGTGGAATTTTGTGCCTCGGAATTGTCTACACACGCTCGGAATTTCCGAGAACCGATTTTGTTGGAAAATTTGAGCTCCAGCTCTCAAATTTTTGTTGACAGCAAATGTCCGATGGAGCCTACACACGGTCGTAATTTCCGACAACAAGCTCCCATCGAACATTTGTTGTCAGAAATTCCAAGCGTGTGTGTACGCGACATTGGTGTACTATTGTGACTTTCGCATTTCCTATATGTTTGGAGGAAAAGGTGAAACCTACTTTTTTATAGTGGTGTGTTTTTTTTTTTTTTTAAGTGCTCAGAAAATGTACCCTGGCATTCAGTTATCATCTAGGGAATTATTTTTTTGCCACGGTTTCCCTCTTTCATGGTACTTATTCTCAAGAATACATAATAATAAGCCAGTATTGAATCTAGTCTCATAGGCAATATCCTGTGGATTTAACTAGAGATGGATGTAATGAATTTTCACTTTAAACATGAAAAATTGATGGCTGTTAGTCTGGGCTTTTGATTTATTGTAATGCATCTTGCTTTTAAAGATAATGGATTTACATGGCCTCTTTCTGTGCACTGAATACATTCATAAAATCTGCTTCAAAGCTGTTGGAAAGCGGCAAGTGACTTAAAGTTCCCTAATCTGATACAAAAAGCTTATTTTAGAAACTAGTGTATTCAAGGACACTAGCTATTTATTTACTTGTGCTCAACTGCCAACTCATCTGCACCTACCTAATGCCAGGTGAGTTTTTTTATTTGGTCATCTGAGCTGTTGATTTTCTGGAGATGTAATGGTTTTTCTGGCTGTCCACAGTAATCATGGCTGCTGATCTATGCTACCGTGGTCAATTTACATGCCTCCATCATCCTGCTGTGTTCAGAGTCTCTCCCCCCCTGCCTGTCAGTTTCTAGTGCGTGATCCATCTCTTCCCCACCCCTCCCCTTCAGCAGCTATTGCATGTGTTTTATAAGAGCCCTTTCACACTGAGGCACTCAAACTGCCCATAAAACACTGGGCGTTTTTGTGGTGCTTTTGCGGCGTCGGCAGTGTATATCTTTAAAGGTTACGTGACCTTAAAAAAAAAATTGTGCCGCTTTTAAAGCGCTTCCCATTCATTTCAATGTGAGTTGTTGTACCGGCGCAAAAAAAAAATATTTTGTGTGATAATATGATTAAAGTGTTTAGTCTGCTGCAGTTGTGGTGTACTCCACCAGGTGGTGCAGTAGTGTGAAGATTTGAAAAAGTGTTCGTACAATTTGTACTACTGCGATGACTTTAGAAAATAAATATATAATCGTATAGTCATGTGAAAATTGTGGTACCCCCGCGCCTCGACGCGTTTCAAATATTTAAATTTGAATATTTAAATTCGTCCTCAGGAAGGACGAATTTAAATATTCGAAACGCGTCGAGGCGCGGGGGTACCACAATTTTCACACGACTCTGACCTCTGCAGCGATACCGCACAGGCACTTCCGCCCGCTGGAACGCACCACGGCCGAGACTTGGAACGCACGCCGGGAAGGTAGCAGTGACGCTGGACAGGCTAGTGCCGGCTTGGGCACAAGAGCATGTGAAAAAAGAATCCATAGAGAGTTGGAGCGCTGAGGTTCGGGACCAGCAGTGGAAACCGCACACCATGTGCTTACATGCAGTTTACCTTTTTGAATCTGGTGAGAACATAGCGTAATAGGAGGTGGTGGTGACACTATAAGGTGGAAAGTCACAAGTTTTTTTGCAGCAAGGCACGAATTCCTGCACATACTGAAGGCACGCTTTGAGGATTTTACATTAATGCACGATTGCACTGGACTATTCCATATAGAGATTGGTCATAGCTTTGTATTCACACGATTGTCGGCGCATATGCGCTTCTGAGTTTGCAAGAAAAAAGGGGTTTTCTATTTATTATCTATTTATCATATATATACATTTTTTCATATATATATATATATATATATATATATATATATATATATATATATATATATATATATATATATATATATATATATATATATATATATATGTGATCACATCACAATATATGTTGGAGGGATAACGCTTTATAATAGTTTGTTTATGATTGCCACGTATAGTTTAACCATATATATCCATTTATTTATATATATATATATATATATATATATATATATATATATATATATATATATATATATATATATATATATACACGATTTATATATTTATTTTCTAAAGTCAGCGCAGTAGTACAAATTGTACGAACACTTTTTCAAATCCATTCATTTCAATGGAGAGGGGTGTTTTTGAGGCGCTTTTATAAGCGCAACAAAGATGCTACTTGCAGGACTTTTTTCACTGCCCGGCCAGCGCACCGCCCCAGTGTGAAAGCATCCATTGAAATGAATGGAAAGCAGTTTTCAGGAGCTTTTCATGTGCCATTTTTAGCGCAGAAGCACCTCAGTGTGAAAGGGGGCTATAGTAGGCGATTACACTTACTGACAGCCCCTCTGTAATAAGATTTTGTGTGTGTGTGTGTTTGTTTTTTTACCACTTGCTGCCCGCCATATAGCAAAATGACGGTGGCAAAGTGGGTACGATATCCTGACTGGATATATGACATCGACAGGATATCAAGCCGTTGCGCACCTCCGATGGAGACTCTTTACCATGTGATCAGCCGTGTCAAATCACAGCTGATCACGATGTAAACAGGAAGAGCTTCATCGGCTTTTCCTCACTCGCGTCTGACAGACGCAAGTAGAGGAGAGCCGATCGTCTGCTCTCCTGACAGGGGGGTCTGTGCTGATAGTTTATCAGCGCAGCCCCCTCCTCGGATTCCGCCCAGGACCGCTAGGATGGCCACCCCACTTGACTACCAGGTATGCTCCCCCAGACCACCAGGGAATGTCAATCTGTGCCTAGGTAGCTGCCAATTAATGCCCAGGCAGCTGCCAATCAGTGCCCACCCACAATGCCTACCACTGCCGCATATCGGTGCCACCCATAAGTACTCATCAGTGCAGCCTTTTAGTGTCCATCAGTGTCGCCCATCAGTGCCACTTATCAATGCATGTCGGTGCCACCTAATTGGTGCCACCTCATCGTTGTCACCTTGTCAGTGCCACCTTATCAGTGTCCATCAGTGAAGGAGAAAACATACTCATTTACAAAATTTCACAACCGAAACAAACAACTTTTTTTTATTTTTTTCAAAATGTTTTATTTTTTTAGCAAAAAATAAAAACCCAGAGGTGATCAAATACCACTAAAAGAAAGCTCTATTTGTGGCAACAAAATAAGATTTTTGTTTGGGTACAGTGTAGCATGACGGCACAATTGTCATTTAAACGGCGACCGCGCTGAAAGCTGAAAATTTGGCCTGGGCAGGAAGGTGTTTAAGTTCCCTGTATGGAAGTGGTTAAATCACGCAGCTAAATACCTTTTTACACATTGCCAGTGTGTGGTCACATGACCTCCCGGCTGATGTCGAAGAGGCATCTCAGCCCCTACCGCTGTAGTCTTAGTCCTCAGATGGGGGAAGGAGAGCAGCGGGTGTTCACGTGACTGCACACTGGCCATGTGAAGAAGGTATTTAGTACATGATTTTATAAAACAAGGACACTGCACAGTATATCTTGTTAGAGGGGCTGACAGTAATTGTGATCACTAACTTAACCACTTAAAAATATTCACTTAAAACTGAATCCTGCGAACAGAATGCAACTACTAACAAACATGGTGACCTAAACTTTTATGAATGCTGTAACGCACAAAGAGAACATTTCCTATTTGCTGTGGAGATGGCCGTCTCTTTCTAGAATTGTTTTATCTGACCAGCTCCGTACTAAATAGAATCACGAATATATAAAATTGTAGTGCTGAACACTAAATAAGTGAAAAATTACTATAAAGATGGTCTGAAAGACCTCAATTAAATAGTGAAAAAAATATATATATAAAATAAAAATTAATATCTCCAATAAATAACTAGAAGATAACAAGTGAATGGATCTCAGTCCGTGTGAATTTTTTTTTATGAAGATGAGGGTAGAAAAAGCAATCCTTGTGGGTGACACTGACGATTGTGTTATAAACAACAAAGACAAATGTCCATATAAGCTAAAACATCCCCAGTGTGCAAATGGCACAGCATTCAGAAAGATTGATGACGGGAAAGTGCCTCCAGATGGATGTGATCTCTTGGTTATAGGAGATCAGTTAGCGCATTTGGCTATTAACCCAGCTTGGGGTCTCTATATGATGAGATATGTGCCCCATCTTGCATGGAAGGTGTCTCATACAGCGCAACGATTAAGGGTACACCACATAGGAAAAAATAGACTTGCGTAGCATAAAACCCTTTAAAGTTTAATGAGTATCATAAAAATGCACACTTACATTTAAGTAATGAAATACTGGCATATAAGAACAATCGTGCCGGCCGGCTCATTGATGAATCAGCCCATATCTTCCGAGTCTAGCGCACAACGCGGTGATGTCAGAACATCGTTCCTCCCAACGTTTTGTCACTAGAGGGACGTGGTCATCGGATACGTATCCTGTGACCACGTCCCTCTAGTGATAAAACATTGGGAGAAACGACGTTCTGACATCACAGCGTTGTGCAATAGACCCGTAAGATACGGGCTGCCTTATCGTATTTCCTGTCATCACCTATTTTTGAATGCTGTGGATCCATTTGCACACTGGGGATGTTTTAGCTTATATGGACATTTGTCTTTGTTGTTTATAACACAATCGTCAGTGTCACCCTCAAGGATTGCTTTTTTACCCTCATCTTTATAAAAAAAATCGCACTGACTGAGATCCATTCACTTGTTATCTTCTAGTTCTTCACTTATTTTTGGGCGATATTAATTATTATTTTTATTTTATATTTTTTTTTTGTCACTATTTAATTGAGGTCTTTTAGACCATTTTCATAGTAATTTTTCACTTAATTCGTGTTCATCATGATCACACGGCCGTTAATGTCTAAACTGCTGGCAACAAAAATGAGCGCACCCCTAAGTAAAAATGTCCAAATTGGGCCCAAAGTGTCAATATTTTGTGTGGCCACCATTATTTTCCAGCACTGCTTTAACCCTCTTGGGCATGGAGTTCACCAGAGCTTCAAAGGATGCCACTGGAGTCCTCTTCCACTTTTTCATGATGATATTACGGAGCTGGTGGATGTTGGAGACCTTGCACTCCTTCACCTTCTGTTTTGAGGATGCCCCACAGTTGCTCAATAGGGTTTAGGTCTGGAGACTTGCTTGGGCCAATCCATCACCTTTACCCTCAGCTTCTTTAGCAATGCAGTGCGCGTCTTGGAAGTTTGTTTGGGTTTGTTATGTTGGAATATTGCCCTGCAGCCCAGTCTCTGAAAGGAAGGGGATCATGCTTTTCTTCAGTATGTCACAGTACATATTGGCATTCATGGTTCCCTCAATGAACTGTAGCTCCCCAGTGCCGGCAGCACTCATGCAACCCCAGTCCATGTTTGACTGTAGGCAAGACACACTTGTCTTTGTACTCCTCACCTGGTTGCCGCCACACACGCTTGACACCATCTGAACCACATATGTTTATCTTGGTCTCATCCGGCCACAGGATATGGTTCCTGTAATCCATGTATTTTTAGTCTGCTTGTCTTCAGTAAACTGCAGGCTTTCTTGTGCATCATCTTTAGAATAAGCTTCCTTCTGGGACGACAGCCATGCAGACCAATTTGATGCAGTGTTTGGTTTTGAGCACTGACAGACTGACACGCCACCCCTTCAACCTTTGTAGCAATGCTGGCAGCACTTGTAGCCTAGGCCATTTTTATGTAGAGTGACTATTTTCTTTTATTTTTTTTTATTTTTTTCAGATCCTCATAGTTCTTTGCCTCATCTTTGTAATGTACACTGTAACCCTGGGAAACATAATTGGTAATTTGAACTTCCAACACAATTAGCTAGATTCACGTACGGCGGCGCTTCTTTAGTTTGGCGTAGCGCATCCTATTTGCACTACGCCGACAAAGGATAGTGAGGCAAGTACTGTATTCACAAAGCACCTGCCTCCTAAGTTACGTCGGCGTAGCGCAAATGGCCCGGCGTAACCCTGCCTAATTCAAAATAGGTAGGTAGGGGGTGTGTTGTATGGTAATGAATTCACGATTCATTACCATACATGTTAATGAAGCGCCGATCGTACGGCGCGCGCATGCTCAGTATCACGTCGCAAATACTAATTGCTTAGTAACCTACGCCCAGCCCCATTCTGATTTGGCTTACGCAAACTATGTGAAATTCTACGGCTGTCCTGACGTCCATACTTAACATTGGCTGCGCCATCTTTTTGGTGGTTTATCTTTACGCCTGAAAAACGCCTTACGTAAACGGCGTAGCTTACTGCGACGGGCGTACGTATGTTCGTGAATAGGCGTATCTTGCTCATTTACATATTCTCGGCGTAAATCGACGTACACGCCCCTATCGGCCAGCCTAAATATGCAGCTAAGATACGACGGCGTAGGAGACTTACAAGATTTAAGCGTATCTCAGTTTGAGAATACGCTTAAAGATACGACGGCGCGGATTCGGACTTACGACGGCGTATCTAGTGATACGCCGTCGTAAGTGTTTCTGAATCTAGCTAAATATCTTTTGCCCTAGACTTAACACACTGATGACTAACCTTAGCAATTCCGTCCTCACTAATGGGGTCTACAGTTGTGTGATTGCACACTGTAATTAACACTTGTGTACCTGAAACAATGTAGCTATGTTGGCCTTGCAGCAAGCCCATTAAATCTTTGTTCTCCTTCGCGCTTACATCAAAGCTCTATCAAATTATGAGCTTTCAATTGAAATGCATATTTCACATACTTTACTAATTAAAGTACTAAAATATTAATCCGTGTGTTTATCATTACTAATAAGCTTACCTCTTAGTTGGCATTGCTTCAGTCAGTCATAAATGCAGCTGTGAAACTTTTCTTGCCTACACTTCAGACACCTCCACCCATAGCTATTCCTTACCTTGGCTCTGTATTGTTTCCAAAATTACATCAAACCACTAATCACCTACAAGTCATCTATTCATTTTTCAAGTTTTAGCTTAACATTTGTCCCTTTTTTTTTTATATCCTCTCAGGAATGCAAATGGTCAGATCCCTTCATGTCCCCTTGTTACCATGTCCAATTTTAACATCCAAGATTTTCCCTGTGTCTTACTATGTGATGGTCATCCTAATTCTGCTAAAGGCTTGTCATTTATCTTTAGTAAGGCTTGTTATGCATGTTGTATTCCCTAATAATTTCTTACTTTTTTGTAGTTAACTCATAAGTGTTGACTGATAAGTAGGTTGGAAAAGCTATAAAACAATTGAAAATTTAAATGCAACTTTAGTCATTGGCAGCTGCACTCGGAAAATAAGAGAAATGGTTTAGGCAAATGGAGCAACACATTCAATAATTACAAGTGGAAATCCAGTACTGTATGGGCATTAGAACATTTAACAGTTCACTTTTTGTTCTCAATGTAATCACCCCCATCAAATCATTCGCAGCTATTACCTTTTTGTACTACCACCCTCTCCCTTTAGAATGTAAGCTCTACGAGCAGGGCCCCTGTACATTTTGTATTGTACTGGAATTTGTATTGTCCCCCTTATACATTGTAAAGCGCTGCGTAAACTGTTGGCGCTAATATAAATCGTGTATAAATATAAATCGTGTATAATAATCAAAGCAAACTTATCCAATAGTGAGTTCAAATGTTTGCATTCAGGTCTTTGAAAACTGTTGCATTTGGGAAGTAATCTGCCACAGTGTAAACTAGCAATGTACTGTTCTTGAGACTACACACTAGAAGAAACAGGTGTGTGATCCCTTTAAAACTGTAATAAACCACCACAAAGACAACAAAAAATTGTGCCCCCTGCAGGTTTAAATCATAATGTACTAATATGCACCACATACTGGCACATTATAAATTACTTGCCTGCACACAGAGCCCTGCAGCACAGCTCTGTTACTGCTCCCTGGCATTTCTATCTTCACCTGGTCTTCCTTCCAGGTTCGTGGGCTCCTGCTGGCTGGTGCTACGATGATGCATACACAGGAGCCCCAGCACAGAACTCTGAAGTTATGGCATGGGTATGCCATTCTTTCAGAGCGCATGCGCCGATGATGTCACTGGCTGCATCCCATATGAATATCTCCAAAACCGTGCAAGTTTAGGAGATATTCGCTGTACCTACAGGTAAGTCTTTTATTATAGGCTTACCTGTAGGCACAAGTTAAAAAGTGGACTTTACTTCCACTTTGAGATGATCTGCTCTTTCAATGGAGTCTCTTCTCAGTCAGCCTATTTTATCCAGCAGGCACTACTGGAACCATTATCTATATTTTTTTTCTCCAGACTTTTTTTTTTTTTTTTTTTAGGAGGTAGTTCTAGGTCAGTTATAAAACACTGTCATAACCAGCTTTCCACGAGCAAGATGGCAGTGCTGGGGACCCAAAAGCCTGTAAAGAACTGAACCAGGTGATGACGGCGCTGTTTCCATTAATATAGGATTCACATGTAGAAAATTTGTCTTAATTTTTGTGTTTGGAGGCTTAGGAAAAAAACAGCACAATCATTATTCAATGTCCAATTTTTTCTTAATCTTGTAAGAGTTAAAGTGGTTGTAACCTCTAAAATTAACAAAGCATACCACCTTTTAATCCAAAGCACCTAGTTTTCTTCCTATCTACTCTCTTCCATTTGCAATCTGCATTACTCGCTTCTTCTGAGGGGTTATGCGAACAATCCCCTGTGTATAGGAGGGGTTGTCCACTCCCTCCACTCAGGTTTCAAAGTAAACTTGGCTCCCTGCTCAGTGTGTGCGCCATCAGATCATCGCCCCCTGCCTTCTGGAGCTCTGAGATGCTGTGTAAAATGTGAGCTGCAGGAGGCTATGGAGGAGAGGATGCTGTAGATAAACAGCTGCAACTTACATAAAATGATTTGTTTAATCTATGTGTATCACCTGAGGCTAGTCACTTCAGTGGGTATGTATGTGTGTGTATATCTATCTATCTATCTATCTATCTATATATATATATATATATATCTATATATCTATATATATATATATATATATATATATATATATCTATATACATACATACATACATACATACATACATACATACATACATACATACATACATACATACATACATTTACAATCACTTTTAAACCTTTTGTTTATATGATTGGATAGCATGCATGGAAAATGTAATTACAGTTTGAATTAAAGTAGAACTATGGCCTCCCATTTAAAAAAAAAGTGCTGCAACATCTCTTTTTATGTGTATCTGTGCTTAGTTTTCTCTTAGTCCCCTGCAATGTCCTATAAATTCCTGTGGATCCTGCCAGTGAAGTTTAAGTAATGCACCTTCCGTGATGGTGTGGCAACAATGCTACATTGTTTCTAATATCAAAGCAAAGTTGTCACTTTAATTTAGACTGTACCTGGTTGCACGGTAGTGGGATAAAAAAAAGTCATGGGGGCATGGCTATCGGCATTGAGAAGCCTTTAGTATGTCGATCAGCAACTGGCCACACCCAGTCATGCCCACTGCTTTCTGTATTGACAGCACTGCCTCTGTTGCTGAAACCCCACTTTGAGCTGCAATGTATGGGAGGGGGAGCATGTGAGACACAAATGAAGGAGGATTTGACTCAGTCAGGGAGGTTAAAGCAGGATTTTGTTTTCTTTATAAGGCTTGTGCGTCACATAGTAACTGGATGTGGGACATTTTTAGACTGTCATAAAAGGAGCCTTTATATTTTAAATCAATGAAGCTCAATGCAAAACTATGCATAAACAAGTGTACCAGAGAAATTCATATGTCTATTTCGACTCCTGTAGTTTAAGCAATAGCTCCAGATCTCCCCCTTTCAAAATTGGTACAATTTTAATAACTAGACACTCTACTTCATCAGAGATATGCTATATTTTTCTTCTATGAAGTGCATCTTCACATTCCACGTGCCAAACCCTAAATTTTATAATGTGTGATTTCTTTGACTTTCAGGGTTTCACCCTGTTTGACAGGAGTCCTATGACCTTTTATGGGAGTTAATGAATGTCTCTCCCTTAACCATATTACTATAATGTATACAGGATAAACAAGGAAAGTATTGTGGGTATTAGGATTCAAGTAGTACCACAGGTTGAGAAAGAAGCCACCAGTATGATCTCACTGTGTGTGTGTGTGTGTGTGTGTGTGTGTGTGTGTGTGTGTGTGTGTGTGTGTGTGTGTGTGTGTGTGTGTGTGTGTGTGTGTGTGTGTGTGTGTGTGTGTGTGTGTGTGTGTGTGTGTGTGTGTGTGTGTGTGTGTGTGTGTGTGTGTGTGTGTGTGTGTGTGTGTGTGTGTGTGTGTGTGTGTGTGTATAGATCTAGTGTCCAGCTTCACAGATCAAAAGTTTTGAATTTACAAGGCTGCAGGCTAAGTGTTACCTGTTTTGATACCCAAAGGATCTAGAAACTGCCTGTAAAGGCAGTTTCTTTTTCCATCGAGGAAAGCAATTGCTTGTTTAATCTGGCCTAATCCTAATTGGGACAATCCCAGTAGTAACACACTTTCAGTTTTTTTTTTCACATGACCATTTTTTTATTATTGCATTTTAGTGTAAATATCAGATCTGAGGTATTTTTGACCCCCAGATCTCATATTTAAGAGGTCCATCCTGTCATGAATTTTTTCTATTACAAGGTATGTTTACATTTCTGTGTATTTTAATAAATGGGATTATATACTCTAATATTGATATTGGAGAAGAAGCTTATAGGTTTTTTTGTTTTGTTTTTTATCCATTCTTTATGATGTTGGTGGAAAAAATACCAAGCTTGCACACATGCCTGGATTGCAGGCATATTTGGTATATTTATAGATGGGCCTTTCCGTGAGGCAAGCAGTCGAGAGGGGAGATCTTTGTTGATGACAAGGGCCCTTTCCAAGTAATCCCCATGGCACTCGGAGGGAAATTCAAACCAGGCATGCAATTGTTTAAGCAGCACTGTTTTATGATGATTTTCTAATGCCGGAAGAACAACCCCTCCGTTATGTTTGTTTTGTTGGCGTAGAGAACTGAATTTAGGGTATTTTTCCTTGCCTAAGAAAATGTTTGAGTAGGGAGTTTACCTTGTGGAAGAAGCTAGCAGGTATTGTAATGGGGATGATTCTAAAAAGGTAGAGAATCTTGGGAAGCACCAGCATTTTAAATGCTGCAATTTTTCAAGTTTCATGTTTGACCTTTTACTGCCCATATTGCCATTTTGTTAAAGTGGTTGTACACCCTGTACAACCACTTTTACCTACAGGTAAGCCTAGATTAAAGCTTACCTGTAGGTGCTGGAAATATCTCCTAAACCTCCACGGTTTAGTAGATATTTAAAGTAGAGTTCCACCCATTTTTTTATGTTTGTCTGTGCTGCATGCTCTAATCTCATAGTGTTCAGAATGGACAATTTTTATTTAATTTGTTGCTTGTAAATACCTTTTTCTTTATCGTTACATCACGGGACACAGAGCGGCATTCATTACTATATGGGTTATATGGAGTACCTTCAGGTGTTGACACTGGCAATCTCAAACAGGAAATGCCCCTCCCTATATAACCCCCTCCCATAGGAGGAGTACCTCAGTGTTTACGCCAGTGTCTTAGGTGTTGGTCATGGTTTAGCTTGCCTCCGCATCCTTGGGATTAGGTGAGCTAACCGGTTCTGTCCAAAGGCCTCAGCGCTAAAGTGGTCAGTAACCGGACCCCAAACCCTTGGGGTATAGCCCATAATGCTTTTCTTTTTAGAGAGCTGGACCCTGGGCCCAGAACTTAGAAACCTTTGGGGGCCTAATGTTTCTGTTGCCAGAGTGCTATATGGGCCCAGGACAGTGGATCCTTCATAGGAACCCAGGGCCTGAAGGTCTAGACATCCCCACGGAGATGGGGGAAGATTGGGCCTCTTGCTTGGCAAAGTCCTGCGGCATGGAGCAGGTAAGTGAGGGGAAAACTTGCGGAACTTGGTTCTTAGCAGGTTTTTTCTGGGGGGTCACAGGGGACATGCCTAAAGTTATGCGCTGCATCTGGCAAACTAGTCACATATCTTAATGATAGGATGGCTCTATGTGTATTATTCCCCATAAAAAGTGACCTCCCTTGTAGTATTGGAAAAGCATTGAGTGGGGCCTGTGTAATGTAATGTGTATGTGTGTGTCAGAGAGCTATGCTTACCTGCAAGCCTCCAGGCGATGCTCCATCGGTTCTTCCTCCTCAGAGCCTGCAAAGCAGGCAAAACGCTGACCTCCTCGTGGTTCCAGGATTGGAGCAGAGAGGCTCCCTTCCCCCCAACCCCCCCCCCCCGTCGGCGGGCGCGCGCGTCCCCGTGTTATAGGCGCAATTCGCGCCGTTTAGCTGAGGGGGGAAGGGCGGGTCAGTTGCTTAAGGAAGGGGCGGCCCTTCCTTTTTCGTTCCAACAGCTCATTCTAACATTGGAACTGAGGAGGAAAAGACCAGAGCGGCAGCACGGGGCGCCGAGGACACACAGTGGCCAGAAAGGATATTACAAGTCTTCAGAAGACTGTTTTCAAGCCTAGAAATAGGCTGTTCTTTTCCATCTCAATAGTTTTCTTGGCAATACTACTCAGGGGGACAGAATGCTTTTTCTTTCCTGGATTTGAAAAAAAGAAAAGGAAAAGAATTGAAAAAAAAAAAAAAAAAAATTTCATCAAGGGGAGAGGAGGCATTTTTTATCCCCCAAACAGGTGTTTGGGCAATTAACTATTTATAGTTCCAAGTACCAATAAGCTAGCAGGTGTACCTCGGTATTGTACCATGGCATCCGGGTCAGAGGGTACAAGAGGTGGGGATTCCCCCAGAGAGTCTGAGGTCTCGGACAAAGTTATGCCGCTGCTTTCCCCAGAGGGAGCCTTGGGGCCATCGGGATCTGGGGCTGGAGCTGGCGCGGGTCAGTCCAACCCTAAGATGGTCACGGACGAGGTATTACTCACCTCTTTAAGAGAGATGGAGAAAAGAATGGGAAAAATGATAGCCACAGCTATGCGGGGCAGTAAGCGGATTAGGTCTCCGTCGCCCGAGCGTGGACCCTCAGAAGAGGAGGTCCTTTCCTCAGGGGAATTGGACGACCTCTTGGACAAGGACCAAGTAGGTTCGGGGATCGAAGACCCGGATACAGAGGAGTCTGGAGCAGTCTCCCAAGGGGAGAGCTGGTGGATCCAAGCCTTAACGGACTTGGTCCATAGTGCATTTAACTTGCCAGTACCAGATCTCCAAGTGTCGACGGTTTCAGCTTTGGGCTCACTAAGGGCGCCTCAAAGCAATGCAGTGTTTCCGATCCATCCTCTGCTAGAGGGAGTTTTGTTCCAAGACTGGAGCAAGCCAGATAAAATCTTTTTACCACCTAAAAGATTCTCTGTCCTATATCCTATGGAAGATAAATTTTCCAAGAGATGGGCTACTCCTGCAGTGGACGCAGCCATCTCATGTGTTAACAGATCGTTAACATGCCCTGTAGAAAACATACAGGTGTTCAAGGATCCGGTTGATAAACGCTTGGAAGCACTACTTAAGAACTCCTTCACTACTGCAGGGGCAGTAGTGCAGCCAGCTGTGGCTGCGATTGGGGTTGCTCAAGCATTATCGGATCAAATTAAGCAGATGCTTAAACTTATTCCTGCCCAGCAGGCAGAAGACTTTTCGGATGTCCCTAGGGCCATATGCTTTACGGTAGACGCGATTAAGGATTCTATCCAGCAAGCGTCACGTTTATCGTTATCCCTTATCCATATGAGAAGACTCTTATGGTTAAAAAGCTGGGAGGCCGAGCCCCCATGCAAGAAGCTCCTGGTAGGGTTCCCCTTCCATGGAGGACGACTCTTCGGAGAAGACCTAGATAAATACATTCAAACCATTTCAAACGGCAAAAGTACTCCTTTTGCCAACTAAGAAGAGGCTTCAGGGGCCTGCGTTTAAACGACAGTACTCCCCTGGGCAGGGGCCCTCTAATGCCAAACAGTATCGACGGCCTCCTGCGAAAGCAAACTTCGGCTTCAACAGCAAGTCGCAGGGACAGGCTGCTAGAGGCAGAAGGCAGTGGTTTCGCAAACCAGCAAAACCAGCCCCCAAGCCGACCTTATGAAGGGACGCCCCCACCCACGAAGGTGGGGGGAAGGCTGCGACTCTTTTCAGAGGTTTGGGAAGCCAGCATTCCCGACAAGTGGGTACGGTCTTCCGTGGCCACGGGCTACAAATTAGATTTCCGAAGGTTTCCTCCTCCTCATTTCCAGGAGTCGAGGATTCCAAACGATCCGGAGAAGGGAGCCGCATTAATGTCGGCATTAAATCATCTACTTTCCCAGGAAGTAATAGTAGAGGTACCAGTCCTGGAACAGGGGCTAGGTTTCTACTCCAACCTATTCATCATCCCAAAGTCCAGTGGAGATGTCAGGCCAATTTTGGACCTAAAGATGGTAAATGCATACCTAAAGGTCCGTTCATTTCGGATGGAATCCGTGCGGTCAGCAGCTGCCACACTCCAAAAGGACGACTTCATGGCGTCCATAGACATAAAGGATGCCTACCTTCATGTTCCAATTTATCAGCCACATCAAAGATATCTACGCTTCATGGTGGCTTTGCGTCATTTCCAATTCGTGGCGCTTCCCTTCGGGTTGGCTACGGCCCCCCGGGTGTTCACGAAGGTCCTAGCTCCAATCCTAGCCAAACTAAGGATCCAAGGGGTCACGATCCTAGCATACCTGGACGACCTCCTAGTCATAGATCACTCGTCTCCCAGCTTGGAGCGAGCAGTGGCCCTCACGGTCCAATACCTAGAGAGGTTCGGCTGGGTCCTAAATCGAGAAAAGTCAGCATTCCAGCCCACAAGGCAGTTGGAATATCTCGGCATGAGATTAGACACAGAACAACAAAGAGTGTTTTTACCTCTGAGGAAGGTCAAGGCCATCAAGGAATTAATCCTACTGGTTCTAAGCAAGAAAGAACCGACTATTCGCCTATGTATGAGGTTACTAGGCAAGATGGTGGCCACATTCGAGGCGGTACCAGAGCCACACTCGCATCCTGCAGGCAGCCATCCTGTCAGCATGGAGCAGAAGGCCACAGGCCTTGGATATCCCGTTGCCGCTCTCATCAAGAGTCCGACAAAGTCTGTGTTGGTGGTTAGATCCTCAGAATCTACTGAAGGGGAAATCTTTCAGCCCAGTGGCCTGGAAGATAGTGACCACAGACGCCAGCCTGACGGGCTGGGGAGCAATTTTGGATGGTTGCATTCGCCAAGGTACTTGGGCAAAGCCAGAGAGGCAGTTGCCCATCAACATCTTGGAGCTCAGAGCTGCTCGACTAGCCCTCAGGGCTTGGACGTCAAAATTGCAGGGGTTCCCGGTGAGAATTCAATCAGACAATGCCACGGCCGTGGCATACATAAATCACCAAGGGGGAACCAAGAGTCAAGCCGCTCAGAGAGAGGTGAGCTTGATTCTCCTATGGGCAGAGGCTCATGTGCCCTGCATATCGGCAATATTTATTCCAGGAGTGGACAACTTTCAGGCGGACTTCTTAAGCCGCCAGACTCTATTGCCGGGGGAATGGTCTCTGCATCCACAAATCTTTCAAGCACTCTGCCAAAGATGGGGAGTGCCGGACGTGGATGTCATGGCATCGAGACTCAACAAGAAGCTAGACAGGTTCATATCCCGCTCAAGGGATCCGATGGCCTACGGAACCGATGCGCTGGTTTGCCCTTGGCATCAGTTCAAACTTCTTTATGCTTTTCCCCCGCTCCAGTTACTACCCCGCCTGCTGCGCAGGATCAGGGTGGAGCACATACCAGTCATTCTGGTAGCTCCAGCATGGCCCAGAAGGGCATGGTACTCACTAATCCTAAAGATGGTAGTAGGAGACCCTTGGACTCTTCCTCTACGGCCAGACCTGCTATCGCAAGGTCCGATCCTCCACCCTGCCTTACGGCATCTAAATTTGACGGCCTGTAAGCTGAATCCCTGATTCTCAGGGGTAGAGGTCTGTCTCAGAAAGTAATCTCTACCCTAATCAGAGCCAGGAAACCGGTCTCTAGGGTGATTTATTACAGGGTCTGGAAGGCCTATGTAAGCTGGTGTGAGTCCAAGCTTTGGCTTTCTCGCAAGTTTACCATCGATAGAGTTTTAAGTTTTCTCCAGCTAGGAGTGGATAAGGGATTGGCATTAAGCACAATCAAGGGACAGATTTCAGCTCTGTCAGTGTGGTTTCAGCGGCCGCTGGCCACCCACTCGCTGGTTAAGACCTTCCTTCAAGGGGTCTTACGTATTAAACCTCCAGTTAAATCCCCGCTTTGTCCGTGGGATTTAAATCTTGTTCTGTCAAGTTTACAGAAACAACCGTTTGAGCCGTTGGCTGAAATTCCTTTGGTTTTACTGACAAGCAAGTTAGTATTTTTGGTCGCCATAGTTTCCGCAAGAAGAGTATCGGAACTGGCGGCCTTATCCTGTAAGGAACCATATCTTATTTTTCATAAGGACAAGGTCGTTCTCCGCCCTCATCCTTCCTTCCTACCGAAGGTTATATCCAGTTTTCATCTAAACCAGGATTTGGTATTACCATCCTTCTTCCCTAAACCCACTTCCAGAAAGGAAGGGTTGCTGCATACCTTGGATATTGTCAGGGCCATGAAGGCCTATCTTAAAGCTACAGAGAAGATCCGGAAAACGGATGTGTTGTTCATTTTACCGGATGGGCCCAAGAAGGGGCAGGCAGCTGCAAAGTCCACCATCTCTAGGTGGATTAAGCAGTTAATCACTAATCACAATCTCTAAATTAAATCCTTTTGTCTTGGAGATGTTCTCCCTCCCCTCATTGTAGGCATTGCTTTGGGACATCCCATATAGTAATGAATGCCGCTCTGTGTCCCGTGATGTAACGATAAAGAAAGAGATTTTTAATACAGCTTACCTGTAAAATCTTTTTCTTGGAGTACATCACGGGACACAGAGCTCCCACCCCTCTTTGGGGACCATTTTGGGAGGCATACTGCTTGCTACAAAACTGAGGTACTCCTCCTATGGGAGGGGGTTATATAGGGAGGGGCATTTCCTGTTTGAGATTGCCAGTGTCAACACCTGAAGGTACTCCATATAACCCATATAGTAATGAATGCCGCTCTGTGTCCCGTGATGTACTCCAAGAAAAAGATTTTACAGGTAAGCTGTATTAAAAATCTCTTTATTTTGTAGTCCTTCATTACTTCCTCCTCCTTATTTGCCTAGGCTGTTTGCAAGGGTTTCTGGGATAGGCATCATGTTTCCCAGTAGTCCTTGCAAACCTGACTGAAACCTATTACATTGCTTGTGCACTGAGCATGTGCGATATATGCAAAGCTGAAATCCAGGAAGTCATACAGTCTGGCTTCATGATGCCCACACTTAAGATGGCCACGGTCTATGTCTAGATTATAAACTATTTAAATGCTGTAACAACCTAACAAAACGGACCTTAGTTTACAGACTAACTTTACTAGAATACATTAAGCTTGTGTATTACAGGGGTATTTATATTTAAAAAGTGAAATTGTGGGTGGAACTCCCCTTTAAAGCGGGGGTTCACCCTATTAATAAAAAAAATAAAATAAAAAATTCTTCTAGCATAAAATGAGGCATAGTAGCGCGAGCTACAGTATGCCTGTCTTTATTTTTTTAGTCCCGTACTCGGTGTAATCGTAGAGACAAGATTCAGACCCCCCTCAGGGAATGGGCGTTCCTATGGAGAGGGAGCATGATTAACGGCCGGCTATGACACGTCACGCTTCTCCGGAAATACCCGAAATAGGACTTGGCGCTTCCCGGCGCCTGCGCATAGTCTGTGCGCAGGCGCCGTGAAGAGCCGAGACCTGTTCCGGCTGTCTTCGGGGAGCGTGACGTGCCAGAGCCGGCCGTCAATCACCTTCCCTCTCCATAGGAACGCCCATTCCCCGCGGGGAGTCGGAATCTTGTCTCTACGATTACACTGTGAGTACGGGACTAAAAAAATAAAGACAGGCATACTGTAGCTCGCGCTACTATGCCTCATTTTATGCTAAAAAGATGTTAATAAGGGTGAACCACCGCTTTAAAAAAGAGACATGCACCGACTTCTAAGGCGCAAGCGCACTTTAAAAACACCGATTGTGCCAGTTCTAAAGGAGGTCATGGCGTGACTGGCGGCTCCCGTGCGCATGTGCGAGAGTGACATTATGCGACTCCGGAGTCACAGAGCCGGAGTTCCTGGCCCCGGAAGGAAGAGGGGTGAAGATGGACGCTCGCTAGTGAGAACAGCGGTGACATTGCAGGCTTTGGTTTCATGTAAGTGACACATAATGGGCTACTATGCGATGCATAGTAGCCCATTATGCTTTACCTTTGCAGGGAAATAAAGAGAAAGTAAAACTCATCAGGGTTTACTTCCTCTTTAAGGTCCTTTTTAGTAATTTATCACTATCCTGATGAATTTTAATGATTTTACATGGACAACAATTACACTAATAGTTTCTATTTTAACCAGATTGTGACAGTAACTGTCTACCTGTTTTATAGTTTTGGAGATTTGAACTTTCACAATTTTTTTCTTTCTTTCTTTCTTTAGGGGAGAACTACTGTTAAAAATGAACAGACCTTTAGAAGCTAAAGAAGCTTATATCAAGGCTCTAGAACTTGATGCGGCAAATGCAGATTTATGGTACAACCTTGCTATTGTTTATATTGAATTGAAAGATCCAAATGAAGCATTGAAGAACTTCAACCAAGCACTTGATCTGAATCGGAGACATAAGTTGGCTTTGTTCAACTCTGCCTTACTCATGCAGGAATCTGGTATGTTTTAATAAATCTTTTGTGTACTGATCTGTTTTCCATACATACAATTAACAAGGCTTGATAATCTTCTGCCAAAAAAGAGTGAAGAGTCAGTTACATTTTCCAGTTTCGTATGATGACATATACAGGTATTTGCATTAATGTGAATCTTTACTATTTTTAAGATTCTCAACTTCTTTAGTAAATCAGCCTCATCATTTGTAGTAATGACTCCTAACAAAGAGCCCAACTTCAACCGGAAGGATTTTTGCTTTTCATGGGGAAAATTAGTTTGAGCCTCATAACGGATAAGTATATCTACATGATTTCAGGTTCTAAAAGTTCTCTTTTACCACTTAAGATGAAGGGCAAGCACACACCTCAAAGATCGGCTGCTCTGTCCACTTCTGTCTTGAGATGTGTCTTTGGCCCCCAAGCGAGCAAAAACAGACTCCAAGTCCTCTTTCCAATGAAGGGGTGTTCCACTTGTGTGAGTAAGGGGATATTTTGAGGCTTATATGGAAGTTTGGCAGGGGGAAATATCGGACAAGTGGGTCCATTGTATGGTGGCTCAAGGCTTCAAGCTAAAGTTTCAGATCTTTCTCCCTCCTCACTTCATATTTTCAATTTGTTTCTTTGAATTGGCAAAAAAGATTGGCTCTTTTGCAGGCTCTGGATCATCTTTTTTTGTCAGGAAGTGATTATTTCAGTACCAGAGGTCAAAAAGTTCCACGGGTTCACTATCCCAAAACCAGATGGCGATGTTCGTCATATGCTGCCTTTTGTCTTTCTGTATTACAAAAACCTTTGTTCTGTACTTCAAGACCTTCCTTTGGCTCTTGAGAAAGGTTGTTTCTGGTAGCCATTAGTTTGGCTTGTAGAGTTTTTTGGAACAGACAACCCTTTTTTTCATAGAGAGCGGTTTCTGGTGCTCCACCATGACAACATTGTGTCTCAACCTGAGCTGTCCTACTTGCCTAAGGTTGGCTTTGCTTTCCATTCCAATCAAGTCATTGAGGACAAGGCTTCAGTCACTGGAGGACAAGGCTACACTCCGGATGTGGTCTTTGCTGTCTGAACCTACCTGAGGTCAAATGCAGTGGTTAAGCACTTTGGCCCAGATTCTCGTAGAATCGCGCAAAACTTTGCGGTCATAACGTATCTCATTTACTTTACGCCGCCGCAAGTTTTACAGGCAAGTGCTTTATTCACAAAGCAATTGCGTGTAAAGTTGCGGCGGCGTAGCGTAAATCACCCGGCGCAAGCCCGCCTAATTTAAATTAGGTGGGTAGGGGGCGTGTAGTATTTTAATTAAGCGCGTTCATGCGCCATTCGTAAAATATCCCAGGGTGCATTGCTCCAAATGACGTCGCAAGGATGTCATTGGTATCGACGTGAACGTAAATGGCGTCCAGCCCCATTCACAGACTACTTACGGACGGACAACTTTACACCGGGACAAGCCTAACGTAAACGTCGATAACTTTACTGCGTCGGCCGCGCGTACGTTCGGGAATTCGCGTATCTAGCTAATTTGCATACTCGACGGGAAAAACGATGGAGGCGACACCTAGCGGACAAAAAAAAATTGCATTTAAATTCCGACCGTTGTCATCGATTAACCGATGAAGCTGACTGATGGTCCGTCGTGCGTACACACCATCAGTTAAAAAAACTATCGTGTCAGAACACGGTGACGTAAAACACAACGACGTGCTGAAGAAAAACGAAGTTCAATGCTTCCAAGCATGCGTCGACTTGATTCTGAGCATGCCTGGATTTTTAACGGATGCTTTTGCATACCAACGATCGTTTTTGACCTATCGGTTACCAGTCCATGGGTTAAATTTTAAAGCAAGTTCTCATTTTTTTGACCTAAGGTTAAATAACCTATGGGGCCTACACACGATCAGTGTGGACTGGTGAAAACGGTCCTTCAGACCATTGTCCTCTGGCTATCCTATCGTGTGTATGAGGCCTTAGACAGTGTTACTTGCCAGATCACCGGGTGAAATAGAAGGGGAAGAAACCTAAAGCAGCCGCCACATCTAAGGATTGGTAAGCTGCAGTGTATTACATTTTTGTTTTTGGATTTAATACCACTTTAATTTGCTACCTAATACTATCCTGACCACATATATGATGGTAAATATGTTTATACATTTTCTGGACCTACAAAGGCTAAAGAAACATTGGGGGTTATTTACTAAAGGCAAATACACTTTGCACCACAAGTGCACTTGGAAGTGCAGTTGCTGTATATCCGAGGGGGACATACAAGGAAATAAAAAAAAAACAGCATTTTAGCTTGCACATGATTGGATGATAAAATCAGCAGAGTTTCCCCTTCTTCCAGATCTACCCCTCATATTTAAAGTGACTAGACTTCTAAGTGCATTTTCAGTGCATCTGTAGTGCAAAGTGGTTTTGCCTTTCGTAAATAACCCCCATTGTGTATTTTAACCACTTGCCGCCCGCCAATGACAGATTGACGGCGGCAAAGTGGTTGTAGAATCCTGACCGGACGTCATATGATGTCCTCAGGATTCTGAACCGTTGCGCGCCCCCGGGGGCGCGCATCGCGGTGGTCGTTGTTGCGGGGTGTCAGTCTGACACCCCGCAACACCGATCTCGGTAAAGAGTCTCTCACGGAGACTCTTTACCACGTGATCAGCCGTGTCGAATCACGGCTGATCACGATGTAAACAGGAAGAGCCGTCGATGGCTCTTCCTCTCTCGTGTCTGACAGACGCGAGTAGAGGAGAGCCTATCGGCGGCTCTCCTGACAGGGGGGGTTCGCGCTGATCGTTTATCAGCGCAGCCCCCCCCTCGGATCGCCACATGGTCCACCAGGGAAGGGCATATAAAAAAAAAAAGGCTGTAAAAAAAAAAGCTGTAAAAAAAAAAAATAAAAAAAAAAAGCATTAAAAAAAAAGATGCCAATCAGTGCCCACAAATGGGCACTGACTGGCAACTTAGGTAAATCAGTGCCGCCACATTGTCCATCAGTGCCACCCTACAGTGTCCATCAGTGCCACCCTACAGTGCCCATCCATGCCCAGTGCCCACCTATCAGTGCCCATCTGTGCCACCCATAACTAGCCATCAGTGCCACCCATAAGTGCCGCCCATGAGTGCCCATCAGTGCCGCCTATGTGTGCCCATCAGTGCCGCCTATGTGTGCCCATCAGTGCCGCCTATGTGTGCCCATCAGTGCCGCATACAAGCGCCGCCAATCAGTGCCACCTCATCTGTGCCCGTCAGTACTACCTCATCGATGTCCATCAGTGCCATCTCATCGGTGCCCATCAGTGCCGCCATATCAGTGCCCGTAATTGAAAGAGATAACTTACTTATTTACAAAAAAATTAACAGAAAAAAATAAAAACATTTTTTTTTTCAAAATTTTCAGTCTTTTTTTAGTTGCGCAAAAAAAAAATCGCAGAGGTGATCAAATACCACCAAAAGAAAGCTCTATTTGTGGGGAAAAAAGGACGCCAATTTTGTTTGGGTACAGTGTAGCATGACCACGCAATTGCCATTCAAAGTGCGACAGTGCTGAAAGCTGAAAATTGGCTTGGGCGGGAAGGTGTATACGTGCCCTGTATGGAAGTGGTTAATACATTTTAATTACTTTTTGTATCTATCTTTTATGAATTTCATTTTTAAGTACTGATCATTTTTTTTTTTTTTTTTGTTTAAGGGAATCCTAAATTACGACCGGAGGCCAAGAAAAGACTTTTAACATATATTGAGGAAGAACCAAGTGATGCAAATGGATATTTTAATTTGGGCATGCTAGCGATGGATGAGAAAAAGGATTTAGAAGCCGAAAAATGGATGAAGAAAGCGATACGGTTACAGCATGGTTTCCGTAGTGCACTCTTTAACTTGGCCCTTCTCTACTCCCAGACTGCAAGGGAACTGGAGGCTCTTCCTGTCTTAGATGAACTGCTTCGGCATTACCCGGACCATATTAAAGGACTTATACTTAAAGGAGACATCCTTATGAATCAAAAGAAAGACATCAAAGGAGCTAAAACATGCTTTGAAAAAATTCTAGAAATGGATCCCAAAAATGTCCAAGGAAAACACAATCTCTGTGTGGTTTATTTTGAGGAGAGGGATCTCTTAAAAGCTGAAAGGTGCCTTGTCGAGACCTTAGCCTTGGCCCCCCACGAGGAATACATACAACGTCATCTCAGCATAGTGCGGGGTAAAATAATGGCACTAAATGCTGCCAATGCTGGACAGGCTGTGCCTGGGGCAACCGCTTCTCCACCATCATCTGAAGGACAGGGCAGGGAGAACGGCGAGACGGAAAAAAAAAAAACTCTGTCTGAAAAATTGAAAGAGGAAAGCAATATACCAAAAACTAGTCCACCAACAAAAACAAAAAACAAAGGACCTGTGAAGTCTAAAAGTCATCAGGAGAAAAATACAGACAAAGAAATAAAGCCGAAATCAACAAAAGAAATCAAAGACATTGAAAATAAAAGAGTTGCCGCTTTGAAGCGCTTAGAGGAGATAGAGCGTATACTAAGTGGAGAATAACCTAAAGAATATCTTTTCAAATTTGAGAAGGGGTGTGGACAGATGGCATAATACTTGTGTTATGTACTCTAGGGCACGGTATTCAACTGAGTAAAGATGAAAGCAAGTTGAGTAAATATCTGCATAGGTATTTGACACTACTGAACAAAGACTGGTTTTCAGGATTTGTTGCTTACTTCAACCAAACTTTTATATTATCCACCAGGAAAGCACGATCTACAGAGTGTGTGTGTGTGTATGCATTTTTTTTTTTTTATTATTATTATTCCTAATGATATCACCAGCTACTTCATTGTATGATGCGTGTGACTGAAAAATCTGAGGCTTTACAGCAGGGCTGTTGCACTGACGAGATGTTTGCCTTCAAGGCTGCTTCATGATCATTTTACTGTATTGTGTATTTCATTTCATAATTCAAGAAAGCTTGTCTATGGTTCCCTATTAATATGGAAAAAGCTGCTTGCAGGATGTGGGTAATAAACTCCTTTGGACAATTTATTATCTAGCAAGTTAACAGTACATTTGTTCCATATGTAATTAGATGGCTCTGGGCTGTTTTCTGTGTTTTTAGGTCAAACTGCTTTTCAAGTGCATAATGCATATATATGATTTGTCAAGAGGGCCATTAACCCATAAACAGGTTGTATAATGCATTTTAGCTAGCTTTATAGCTGACTGAAACCAATTTACGTATTATTGTCATAGTAAGGTGAAGAAAGGGTAAATTCAATATTCTTTAATTTCACTGCTGGCCAGATCTTTTCTGTAAGCCAGTTTTTTTTTAGGCTTATTGGCCCTTTATAATAATCAAAGAAAAGGTTGAGTATTTGATTTGCTATTTGAAACCAGATTTTATTCTGTGTTTAAAATTATAGTTTTCCCGAGGCGTCTTTCAGGACAGCACCTTGAGATATCATGATCCTCCCACTCCATCAGGAAACACCTTCTTTCATCCTTTTAAAAGGAGGCCCCTCCTTGCACTCCTCAGTTTTTGTGTTTCCTCCTCCGGAGGGAGCATCTTCTTGGGAAGGGTCTGATGTCTCAGGTGCTGCCTGAAAAACGGACCTTTTTCCCTTACCTTTTTTTCAGGGACTGTCCGCTCTCCCGTGCCACCCGCGCGGCGGTGATGGTAGTCGGGCTCCTCTCTCTCCCGGTGCTCAGTGGAGCCAGCCTTCGGCGATCGTGAGGTGCCTCGTTTTTGCGGGGCGTCGCCATTTTGGCGTAGCCTGGTCGCCGGAGAGGCGCGTCATTTCCGGCGCGCCAGGAGGAGGGGTAGGGCGGACGCTGGAGCCTACTTCCGCTTCCTGGTCCGGCGCAGCGGCGCTATTGGAGTCCGGGAAGCGCCGTGGATGCCACAGAGAACGCTGATTCCTGCGATGGAGACTGCAGATGCATCAGCGGTGGAGACAGGCACGGGCACCAGCAGGACCTCGGCGGGAAGCAGCAACGTAAGTCTGTTTTTCCCCAGGGGTGAGGGTTCTCTCCTTTTTTTTTGGGATTTCTCTCTCGGTCTCTTCACTTTTTTCCCTCCAGTGGCATGGGGGCCTGTCAGGGCACGGGTGGACACCTTTTGTTCCTAAGTGCACCTAGGTGAGGGGGGGTCATGTTTGTTTATTGAGACCGGGTCTCATGCTGGATCCCCCTATATTTTTTTCTTCTCTCCCTGTTCCTTTTTTTAGGTCAAGCCTGAAAAAAAGAGATGTCCTTCTTGTAAGGAGAAAATGGGGGAAAGTTGGAAGAAGCCATGGTGTAAGGCATGTATAGCAGCCTTAGTACAGAAAGAGTCAGCCTCAGTCAGAGAGGAATTGATGGCTTCTGTCAAAGATGAGCTTTTGGCCACCTTTCAGACTATGAGAGAGTCATTAGCCCCTGTCGCCATTTCTCAGCCCTCCACATCACAGTCTTCGCAGGAGACAGGGTGGGCTCCTAGGCCCTCAGATAACGAGGGGTCCAGGGATAGTCAGCCTCAGGCCCCCTCTAGTGAGGACTCAGAAAATGAGGAAGAAATAGAGCCTCCCTCAAAATTTAAGCTGTCCCTGGAGGATGTGGATGGCCTCCTCAGGGCTATTTATGCCACTTTAGGTCTCAGTGAGGAAAAGAGGGACTTAAGCCTGCACGATCGCATGTATGCCGGTCTCTGCGAGCCCAAGGGGCGTACATTTCCAGTTCACCCGGTCATCTCCGAAACAATCTTGCGGGAATGGCAGGACCCAGAAAAGAAACCATTTTTTTCAAAATCCCACAAAAGGAGGTTTCCCTTTGGAGAAGATCCATCAGTCGTGTGGAACAAAATTCCTAAACTCGACGCAGCTTTTTCCCAGGTGTCTAGGTCCACAGATTTATCCTTTGAGGATATGGGGATCCTGAAGGACCCAATGGATAAACGAATGGATCTTCTCCTTAAAAAGGCCTGGCAGTCTATTATGGTTAACCTCAAGCCCGCCATGGCGACCACCTGTGTGGCACGCAACTTAGAGTTCTGGTTAGACAAGCTCAAAGCTCATATTGAGGCAGACTCCCCAAAACAGGACATTTTGGATTCTTTTTCTACCATTTCTGCAGCCGTAGCCTATATGGCAGATGCCTCGGCTGAGGCGATCAAAATGTCCGCTAGATCCGCTGCTTTAGCCAACTCAGCCAGAAGGGCTTTATGGCTCAAGACCTGGCCTGGTGACACAGCCTCCAAAAGCAAGCTGTGTGGAATCCCGTTTTCTGGGGATCTTCTCTTCGGCCCTGAACTGGATAGTATCCTGGACAGGACGGCCGACAAGAAGAAGGCCTTCCCGGTCAAAAATAAGAACCCCCCTCCCAAGCGTTTTTTTCGGGCCTTTAAGCAGCAAGATAAGGGGAAAAGACCGCAAGGAAAAAGGAACTGGGCAGCGCAGAAGGGCAAAGGAAAGGGAGTCCTTTTCAATCCTCCTGCGCCGGCCAATAAGCCGCAATGACTCGACCCTGAGGGTAGGCGGGAGGTTACAGGGGTTCCTTCCGCAGTGGTCAGCTGTATCAAACAACCAGTACATACTGACCACTCTAGCTCAGGGATACGCTATAGAATTCTCAGAAACCCCGCCAAAGAGATTTCTGGTCACCCAGGCCCCAAGGGATCCAGTGAAGTACGTAGCGCTAAAGTCCTCGTTGTTGGAACTTCAACAGCAGGGGGTGTTGGTCAGGGTTCCCCTGGTAGAACAGGGCAGAGGGTTCTATTCCCATGTATTCCTAGTAAGGAAACCTACGGGGAAGTTCAGGCTGATATTAAACTTAAAGCCCTTAAACAGATGTGTCCTGTACAGGAGATTCAAAATGGATTCAATATTCTCAATCCGGAATCTACTGACGCCAGATTGCTACATGGCGTCGATAGACCTGAGAGATGCGTACCTTCACGTACCTATCTCCCCTCAGTCCCAGACGTTTCTCAGACTGGCGGTAGAGATGGGGGGTCAAGTCCAGCACTTCCAGTACAGGGCCCTCCCCTTCGGGCTGTCATCATCACCTCGGATCTTTACGAAGGTGCTGGCGGAAGCCCTAGCCCCGCTGCGGCTACAAGGAATAGCAGTCATCCCTTACTTGGACGACCTCCTCTTCTTTGCTCCCTCAGAGGAAAAATTGTTGAAGAATCTTTCTCTGGCGCGAACCCATTTGGAATCCCTAGGATGGATTTTAAACCTTCAAAAATCCGCCCTGGTTCCTTCTCAGAAGATTCGTTTTCTGGGATACCAGGTGGATTCGCGGAACCAGAGAATTTTTCTCCCCCCAGAAAAAGCATCCAAGGTCTTGGACACTGTTCGGTTGCTTCAGTCCCATCAGTCTTTGACGGTCAGACAGGTAATGGCATCCCTAGGAATTTTGACCTCCACCATGCCGGCGGTCCAATGGGCGAGGTTACATTTCAGGCCCCTGCAGGCTTTTCTTTTAAAGACATGGGATCGGAAAACCAGTTCTCTGGACACCCGGGTAAAAATTCCGGCCCGGGTAGTAAGATCCCTTTACTGGTGGAAAAACCAGCGGGTGCTTGCAGAGGGTCTGGAGTGGTCCTTCCCCGTGGGACTGAGGCTCACCACGGATGCCAGCACCTGGGGATGGGGAGCGCATCTAGAAGAGAAATTCTCACAGGGGAGGTGGTCAAGGGAGGAAGCCCTGCATTCCTCAAATTGGAGGGAACTAAAGACGGTGGCCCTGGCACTAGTGGAGTTTGCTCCATTTCTCAGAGGCCATCATGTTCAGGTCCTATCGGACAACGCTACAACAGTAGCATACTTGAACAGGCAGGGGGGTACAAGAAGCCCTTCGCTTCTATCCCTGGCCACAGAGATTCTCTCCTGGGTAGAGAGCAATTTACGCTCCTTGACAGCCCTACACCTAAAGGGGTCCCTCAATACGATGGCGGATTTCTTAAGCAGACACCAGATTCGGGAGTCAGAGTGGTCCCTGAATGCGGAGGTCTTCTCAGAGATCACCAGCAGGTGGGGTCTCCCAGAGGTAGACTTATTTGCCTCGAGGGAGAACTCCCAGGTAGGAAAATACTTTTCGCTGAGTCGGGGGGATGGGTCCCTAGGGGTAGACGCTCTGTCGCATCCCTGGGATTTCCGCCTCTGCTTTGCCTTTCCCCCGTTTCAGCTAATTCCCCTAGTTCTGAGGAAAGTTCAGAGAGAAGGTGTGCCGGTCATTCTCATCGCCCCATTCTGGCCCAAGAGGGCATGGTTTGCAACGCTTCTAGCCTTGTCAACCAGGCCTTACTGGCACCTGCCCCTCAGGCAGGACCTCCTAGTTCAGGGTCCAATTTCTCACCCAGATGTGGCACGGCTGTCCTTGACCGCGTGGCTTCTGAAAGGGAAATCCTGAGTGGAAAGGGGTTCTCCGACCGCTTGGTTTCCACCTTACTCAACAGCAGGAAGAAAGTAACCCGAGCCATTTACACCAAGGTTTGGAAAGTTTTTTCCTCTTGGTGTAGCTCTTCGAGTCAGGACCCTAGGGAACTAAAATCTATCCTGGAATTTTTACAGGAGGGGGCTGATAAGGGCTTGGCTGTTAGCACCCTTAAGGTGCAGGTATCCGCACTTTCAGTTTTTTTGGAAAGATCTGTAGCCATAGAACCATTGGTGGTGAGATTTTTTAGATCTCTTTTGAGGTCTAGACCACCAAGGTTAAAGGGTTTCCCGAAGTGGGAACTCTCAGTGGTCTTGAGATCTTTGGCAAGCAAGCCTTTTGAACCCTTAGGGGAAGCTTCAGTTAGGAACCTTACCTTTAAAACTTTATTTTTAATCGCTATTACCTCAGCACGTAGGATCAGCGAGTTGCAGGCCCTGTCAGTGAAGGAGCCTTATTTATGTATATTTTCAGATAGGGTAGTGCTTAAAACTGACCCTAAGTTTTTGCCCAAAGTGGCTTCTAACAGGAATCGTGTACAGGACATTGTACTTCCCACTTTTTGTTCTAACCCTTCGGGTGAAAAAGAATTATTTTTTCATATGTTGGATGTCAAACGGGTCTTATTGTATTATCTAGAAATAACAAAACCGTTTAGACGCTCGGATTCTTTATTTGTCCTTTTTGGGGGTAACAAAAGGGGTCAGCAGGCATCTAGGGGAACTTTAGCTAGATGGCTGAAGCTGGCTATCAGGGAGGCTTATTTACAGTCAGGCCTGACTCCGCCAGAAGGTATCCGTGCCCATTCGACCAGAGCTCTCGCAACTTCCTGGGCAGAAAGAGCTGGTGCCACGCCGGAGCAAATCTGCAGGGCAGCGACGTGGTCAAGTTTCCACACGTTCGTGCGACACTATAGGTTGGACCTCGCCTCAGCTAGTGATCAGGCTTTTGGCAGGAAGGTCCTACAAGCTGTCGTCCCGCCCTAAGGTAGTAAGTCTCTGTGGTCCTCTCAAGGTGCTGTCCTGAAAGACGCCTCGGGAAAATACAAGTTAGGCTTACCGGTAACTTGTTTTCCAGAAGTCTTTCAGGACAGCAACGACCCGCCCTATTTGTTTGTGATGTACTATGCTGTGACTAACATATATGCTTGTGTGTTCCAGCCGGGGCCGGAGGTTTTCTCTATAACAACTGAGGAGTGCAAGGAGGGGCCTCCTTTTAAAAGGATGAAAGAAGGTGTTTCCTGATGGAGTGGGAGGATCATGATATCTCAAGGTGCTGTCCTGAAAGACTTCTGGAAAACAAGTTACCGGTAAGCCTAACTTGTATTTTCACACCAATTTGAATTATTTCCTTGAAAATTATTTATTCAAAAAGCAAGAATATTTATACCGTTAATTATGGTTGGCTATTTTTTTTTTTTTTTTTTAACGTTGACCTGGAAAAGGGGTGATTTTGTTATTTTTTGCATATGCCATGCAAAATTATTTTGTGTGCATAGTTTTTTTTTTTAACAGACTGACTGTATTTTTAGAATTTAGACTTGCTTGGTCATGAAATTTGACTTCCTTACAGGAGAACTACCTACTCTCTAATTTAAAAACAAAGGTATGGCCTAAATTAAGGAGTTATTTAAATCATGAAAGTTGTTTAAGTTTTTTTTTTCCCCTCAATATTAGAACAGCTAAAATGCAAACATATTACCAACATCTCCGCTGCATTCACACCTGAGCGTTTTGTAGCCTGAAGCTATAAAACGCTAGAGGGGAAAAAATACATTATTCTCTATGGAGATGGTTCACATCTCCACTCCAAAACGCCTGAAGCCGAACGCCTGAAGCTCAAACAAGTTCTGGACCCTTTTTTGTCGCGAATCGGGCAAATTTGGGCGTTTTTGAACATTTGTATTCCCATAGAAACGAATGGAAACACTTGATTCAAGCGTCTAGCGCGACAACTAGCGTTTCTACAGGCGTTTTTGACGCTTTAAACTGTTCTGTGAAATAAAATATTAACCCAGGAAGAAGATTAAAAAAAAAATACAAACATGGCAACAAATGATGAGAGATGAGCATTTTTCCTATTGGCTAAAATAAAAAACAACGAAGTTCAAAAACTTCGGACAACGCTGTATGCAAACGCGCAAATACGTGTTAATACGCGCATCAAAACGTGCGACAAAACGCCGGAAAAAACAACCGAAAACGCTACGCTCAGGTGTGAATGTGGCCTAAGTAAATGCAGGATCAGAGCACGGGAAGCTTCCACTGCAGCATGAGTCAAACCATTTGTATTGTGTTTTACTTCAGGACTGTTCTGTTGTAATATGTTTAATGAAGTAAGGAGCAACACAAAAACAAGAATTTTTTGGTATTTCCAGTGTAAAAGTACAACATGAAATAAGTTTTGTGTGCACTCCATCAGAAGTAGTGGTTGTCTTTCTTCTATATAATTTTGCTGCATAAACATTTTCAATTTAAATAGTGCTTTCGTTAAAGTGAACCTGCCTATTATGTGGGCACAACCTAATCAATTTGCTGTAGAAGCTGCAAGTTTTTTTTTTTTTTTTCATCTGGCTTCAATAGTTAATAAGTCCATCACTCAGAACAAGTATACAAATTATGATTTCAATGGCTGTATACTTGTTTGTAGATAGCAGCAGCTTTCTAAAGCATAATACACACGGGCGAATGTTGGCCGGTTCAGTAGAAACCGACCAATGTTCGGCCCATGTGTACTGCAGCCGGCTTCTGCCGAAGGCTCATGACCGAAAAAAAGTTTGCCGACCTGCTTCTGATTAGTGCTCTCAGCCAATGCCACCTGTCATAACACAATAGCTCAGCAGGGGAGATCACTGTACTACTAATGGATTTTTAGCACAGCATCTCTGACCTGAGCTTTTTGGTTGAACGAAAAAAAACTAGTAGTGTGTACCAGGCTTTAGTGAAGACAGAAGCTCAGGGAGATGAATATTTACCTTCCCAAACAGGTCAACAAAAGCATTCTCTCTATAGTTGTTATGATAGGTTTACTTTTAGTACTTACCAGTGTTGTAAATGTTCCTGCCACATAAGCTAGGATACGATCACATAGACTTAAGTTTACTGCATGCATAATCACGCACAGTCCAAAGCTGTTGATGCTGCCCAGCTGAAGCTGGGACTGTGGAGATGGCATTGGGTGCAGTTTATCAAATGATGGGTCTTCTAAGTAGACCGTTTTTAATATCGGAAGAGCTTCTGAGGTTTACATTAATGACTGCCTAGCTCGGCATTAAAGTTATATGGTGCCACATTATAGTTTGTGCAGAGCACACTTTTATTACACGGTGCTGGCCTGCTTGTCGGGACAATGTTTCTTTTTATTAAATTGCTGGAAAATCTTCATTCCAATGTTGGTTTAGGTTTTATACATTTGTATGCCTTTTTCCTTTAACTGTGTGTTTTTACCTTCCAATTTGATTGCTTTGTTTTGCAGAAGTTATATTTTCCTACGTTATTTTTCCAATTTTTATTTTTAAGCAAACACAGTTTTTTTTTCTGGGTACTCCAGTAGGAACTGTAGTCTTTATAGAAATGTATATGAACAGTTATTTATTTGCAAGAATCTAGGGGTGACTGACACCAGACTATAGATTTCTGGGATAACTTGGTCTTCTACTGTGGTAACTGAATGCACCTAAACTGAACAATACACTAACCGATTTGGATGTTCATGCTTGTGACAAGTCAGATTTAATTTAAATAGAAGTATGGGTATTTCTGTTTTAGCTATAGTGTATTTTCCAGTACAGTTTTTAATTTAAGCTGCATTCATTTTGGGGGCATTTTAGGGTTGTGCTACATAAGACAATAGCCAGTAAGTGCTTTACAATATTTCATAGAGCTCTTATTTCTACACCAAGTGGGCAGAGTCTGGAAAGTCGGTGGTTTATCATAAAAGCAGCAGCAAATTATGAAAAAGTTGTGAACCAATTTATTTAATAAAGCTTTTGATTTTCATTTCTGCTTGGGTTAATTTTTCTGCTGAAAAAGTGGCATACTTTAGAACAATATACTATGTTTTTTCACCCTTTTTATTGTCTGGAAGTATATTTGAAACCTGTGCTGACACTCTGAAATGTTTAGCTTGCTGTTAAGTCTGCCATCTGACTCTGGCCCCTGAGTAGGCAAGGCAGGCCTGTGCAGTGCCACGTTGGGGCACTTTAGATCTATAAATTCCACTTTCATCGCTTAGGATTTTCTGGAATCTACAACATTGGATCAGGGCCAAGAAGAATTATGGTTAAGGCAAGTTCAGACACCAAAGGATATTTGGGATCAAGGTTCAAGTTTACTAAAGTTAGGTGAGTGGAGGTTTACTAAAATGTAACCATGCTATGAAATGCCACTGGATTACTATTTTTGTTGTCCTTAATTGGCTTTACCCTCTGTTCAAGAATTGATTGTATCAAGTTGTAAGACTGCAGAGTACACACGTCCACACATCCTTATGAGCTGCTAGTATCAAAAAAAATCTGTCCTCTCCTCTGAGAAGTGCACCGTTTCTGTTTAAAACAGTTAATTACCTTTGGGAGGGGTTACATACTTTCTTGAAGCGTCATACTGACAATGAAAGTCTGGATTCCCCCCCCCCCCCCCCTTCCTTCTCCTCTCTGTGATTTGACATCGGCTCTGGGTTCTCTGCTCGTTCCTGAGACTTTACAAAACACGCAGAGCTGCTCTCCCCCCCTCCCTTCTCCCTCCCTCCTCTCCCCTTCCCCTGTTGCAAACAGAACGATCTAAGCACACGTTTAGGAAAGCAGCAGACTTCAGTGACTGAAATATACGGTACTGGCAGTGCTCTGTATATTTTATTCTACTCTCCTGACAGCAGTGGTGAGGATAAGGATGACATTGGTGATGGGTAAGGATGGGCTTGGGCGTGTTCACAACTGCATGTGCACGAGCCTGCCAGGAAGTCGGCACTGCACAGCACTAATCGCAGGCAGTGAGAAATTTCCCAATCCGTGGCTGCACAGATCGGGAAATGTCTCACTACCTGTGGTTAGCAATGTGCAGTGCTAACTTCTTGGCGCGCTCCGGCACGTGCGGTTACGAACACGCCAGAGCCCATCCTTAGTGGTGGGGATAGAGGTGACATTAGCCCACTGCCTCTGATGTCATTCTTATTCCCACCATCACAGTTGTCATCCCTATCCTGACCACTGCCACTGATGTCATTCCTATCCCCACCGCGGTTACTGATGTCATTCCTATCCCCACCGCGGTTACTGATGTCATCCTACACCACCACCGTACAATAAAGGAGACTCTTTAGATAACAGGGAGGTATCAATTTCCATTTCCCCTGCAGACCTGCTATGTAATGTACACAGGTATGCTTTCTACACATAGCACTGTGTTCATTTCAAAGAACAGACACAGGTCACTATGCTTCTTACCATGTCTCCTCTTCTGAAATAACACAGCGCTATGTGTAGAGAGATTACCTGTGTTCAGTGACACTCCCCCCATCGACTGGAGGAGATGCTGACACATACTGAATGAGTAAGGGGGAAGGAAATTCAGAGGGCACAGGAACATCAAAGCCCAGGGGACAGGTGCTAGAGCAGGGATCCTCAAACTACGGCCCTCCAGCTGTTGCGGAACTACAAATCCCATGAGGCATTGTAAACCTCTGACATTCACATACATGACTGAGCATGATGGGAATTGTAGTTCCTGAACACCTGGAGGGCCATAGTTTGAGGACCCATGTGCTAGAGTATCGCAGAGGAGAGCTTGCAGATAACAGCCAGCGCAAGGTGAGGACACTTCATGCCATCTCGGCTTCCGGGTTTTAGCTGGGGTCATGCTGCCATGAAGACATGTACGGGAAGAATGTGCTAGTTCTAGATAGCGGCTTGGGTATGCACCTCTTCACCAGTCACACCCACATGTCCCCCAGAGGGAGGGGCAGGATTGGGGCGCTGTATCCACCCCTGGAAACTTTTGAACAGAGAGAACCATTGGAGACTGATTCTGGACTTTTCTAAAGACTATTCTGAAAAAACTAATGGACTGGAGAAAAACGCAATGCAGGATTGAGGGTAACATTGAACTACCAATTGTTTTCCATGCTTTTTCAACTCCTTGGCACCGAGTGTATGAAAATATGTGGCCCCACTGGACTGGGCTTTTTTCCCTTGGGGATGCATATTTGTGTCTCACCAAGAGCCCCCAGCCCCCCTACTAACAATGAGGACCCACAACTCCAGATTCTGTATTTGAAAGCTGTTTGCATGCAATTCAAATATACAGCCCACTTGTAATTATGTATACCCCCTAAAAGTTAGGGAAGATCTTGTCACCTACCCCAATGCAGTTAACCAAAAGATAGTGCAGCAAAAATATGAATGTTTCGTAGAAAGCTGTATAGAGCACAATTAGGTGATTGAGACCCCTTCTAAAAGTTGTTTTAGTAAAATGTGGGCGTAAAAAGGGTTTGTATTATAATCCTTTTATGGGGCAGACGGTAAACTAGGCACTTCCTAGATTTCTTCATAAATTGGCTTTAAAATGATCTTCATATAATTTTTATTAACTGCCCGCAGAATTACTGGAGCTAAACGTCAGGAACATTTTGTTTCCTGACTGGGGATCCTTGTCTGTGCTTCTCCGCTTCTGTCATTCATGTTGGGTACCTTACTGAGTGCTTTTATGCGTTTGGTTTTTGTTTTTTCATTTGTATACCCTTTTTATGTGATATTAATGTTTGTTACATATTTTATAATAAATATATATATATTTTTTTTTACCCACCTTGTCTAGTCCCTTGTCAAATCCGTTAAGGGTTTTGGTTTGTGCTCTAGGGCATTTTTCCAACTAATACGGATTGGACAAGACCTTGTATATACATCCACACCAGTCCCTCCAAATCTATTTTATCATTTTTATTAAAGACATTCTTGTTCAATCTTCATCTAATTAAAAATATATTTATTTTTAACAAACAACATTTTACATGAGCACATGGCTTAAACATTTAAGCTTGCTGATGAAAAAAATATGTAAGCCTTTGTATTTAGTAACTGGTATAACCTCCCTTTTATTGCCAATTTGGAATGCCTTCATTTTAAGCCTCTATGATGCTAATTTTCATTACTTTGATTTCTACCCCTGTGTTTTAGATCACCCACAAGACGAAACTTCTTTTGAATTGTAGATCACAGATCAACAGCGTGACTTTCTGAAACATCTTTGAATTCATTGCTCCCTCAATGAATCCATGCTGTTTACGCTGCAAGAACTCTTCTACGTTCTGTAAAAACACTTATGCACAAGCATTGCTAAATAGAGATACAAGATGTGTGTTCATTTTGGGCACAATACGGTTGCACATGTAGCACACTGCAACAGTACCCTAGGCCATATAATCCAGACATTGGCATAAATGTGCATTATTAAATGGAGCCCAAAACTAGATTTTTTTTTTTTTTTTAGGCATTCTAATAAGTGGGGGTCAAATTTGATGGATGTTTTTTGACCATAGCGATTAGAAAATGTGAAGGAGCAGGATGGATTTATTTTTTCCGACTAATGAATTTCTAAATATGTTTTTTTGTTTAGTAAAGTCCATTTGTTCCATAATCCAGTGTTTTTATTAGGCTAAGGCCAGCTTTAGCTTACTGCACACACACACATGCCACAGTCCTGGAAACTACAGCCGTGCCACCAGAAAGAGCCTCAGACACCTGTGACATCACCACCCATCATTCTGCCTTATTAAATCAGATACATTTGCATTTTTTCAGAAAATGCAAAGCTTTCTCTAAATGGTGCTTGTGCTGAGCAGCTGACCTCAGGTATTAAGAATGCATAAAGCTGGCCAGCCATTTGCCATGAGACCTGGAAGCAAGTGGAGATCACTGGAGTAGTGATACAGTATACGCTATCTCTTGAACCTCAGGCTCTGCTGAATGACTGGTACTGGTGTGGAAAGAGCAGTCCACCTAGGATGGCTATTATTTTATATAAAGGTGCATGTACTGCTGGTTCTGTAGTAACTTTCTCCTAAATGTATCTTAGCACATGCACTCACTGCCCACTTTATTAGGTACACCTGTTCAATTACTTGGTAACAGAAATTGCTAAATAGCCAATCACATGGCAGCGACCCAATGCATTTAGGCATCTAGATGTGGTGAATATGACTTGCTGAACTTCAAACCGAGCATCAGAATAGGGAAGAAAGGGGATTTATTTGACTTTGAATGTACATAGTGGTTGGTGCTAGGCAGGTTCTGAGTATTTAAAAAAACTGTTAATTTGATGGGATTTTCATTTTCACGCACAACTATCGCTAGGGTTTAGAAAGAATGGTCAGAAAAAGAGAAAATATGCAGTCAGCAGCAGTTTTTTGGAGGAAATTCCTTGGTGAGGTCAGAGGACAATGGGCAGACTGGTTTGAGATGATAAAGGCAACAGTAACTAAAAAACCCACTAGTTACAACCAAGGTATGCAGTATACCATCTCCGAACACACAACACATGGAACCTTGAAGCAGTTGGGCTACGGGAGCAGAAGACCACACTGAGTGCCACTCTTGTTAGGTAAGAACAGAAAACTAAGGCTCCAATTCTCACAAGTGAAATTAGAGGGGGAAACATTAAAGACAGGCACCCTGGATAATAGGATTTTTTGTACTCGCGTAAAATTATTTTCTCTGTTGTCCATGGACGGACACAGCTTCCTTAAATCGTGACTTGTGGTTATGTTCCTGTTCTATAGGAGAGGACTAGGCAGAACATGTTGGATATTTAAATACATGTTACTTTAAACAGCCCCACCCAGGGGGTGGTCCCTCCAGACATAACCCTCCGCCCTGCAGTCAGCAGCTCAGTTCTTAAAAAGGAGGGGTGGGCGCTGTGTCCGTCCATGGACGACAGAGAAAAGGATTTTACGGTGAGTACAAAAAAATCCTATTTTCTCTCTTCATCCATGGACGGACACGGCTTCCTTAAATCTTGACTTGTGGGATGTCCCCAAGCTGTGTAAAAAAAACGAGGGGTGGGAACAACAATAAAAAAACTAACTTCACCCCAAACAGAGCGTCAACAGAGGAGTTGCAACTTTAAACAGCCGCCTGCAAAACCTTGCAGCCGAAGGAAGCAACTGAAGATGCACTCGCATCAACCTTGTAAAATTTGGAAAATGTGTGAATAGACAACCAAGTCACTGCCCTACACTTGTGAGACAGACGCTTGATGTCGGAAAGCCCAGGAGGCACCAATAGCCCTGGTCGAATGCGCTGTGACAGGAAAAGAAGGCGCCCGCCCCTTAAGGGCATAAGCCTAGATGACGATCTGCCTGATCCACAAGAAATGGTGGCCGACGAGACGGCCAGGCCCTTTTGTGGACCAGGCACTGGCACAAACAGTGAGTCAGACCTCTGGAGCGGAGCCGTAGCAGACATGTACACCCGCAAGCAGGGCCGGCCTTTGTGGTGTGCGGGTTGTGCGGTCGCTCAGGGCGCCATAGCAACATGGGCGCCTGACGACCTGCACAGATTGCGATGGTCACAGTCAGATTCGGCGGCGCCCCCCCCCCCTGCGTGACTGAATACGACTTGGCGCCGTTAGCGGGCGCCGGGTGGCATGCTTGGTGACAGCCGGGAGGCAGCGGCAGACACACAGCAGGCATGGAGGGTGCAAGTCGCACCCGAGCGAGCCATCAGCACACCCGAGACCCGGCAGCAATAATCCCCCTTCCCTTTGCAGCGCCGCGGGTCTGAGTCTCAGCTGCCTGTGACTGTCTGTCTCAGTCACAGGCAGCCCAGAACAGTGCACTGAGTGCAGCCGCCTCCCCCTTTTCCTGTGCTGTGTGTGTGCAGCACGTGGCTCAGATGATCTATATTGTGTGTGTGTGTGGGGGGTCTGTATTGTGTGTGGGGGGGGGTTCTGCATTGTGAGGGGGTCTGTATTGTGTGTGGGGGGGGTTCTGCATTGTGTGGGGTCTGTATTGTGTGTGTGTGGTTCTGCATTGTGGGGGGGGGGGTTCTGCATTGTGGGGGTCTGTATTGTGTGTGGTTCTGCATTGTGGGGGGGCCTGTATTGTGTGTGTGGTTCTGCATTGTGGGGGGGGGGGGGTTCTGCATTGTGGGGGGTCTGTATTGTGTGTGTGTGGTTCTGCATTGTGGGGGTCTGTATTGTGTGTGGTTCTGCATTGTGGGGGGGCCTGTATTGTGTGTGGTTCTGCATTGTGGGGGGGCCTGTATTGTGTATGGGGGGGGGTTCTGCATTGTGGGGGGGGTCTGTATTGTGTGTGTGTGGGGGGGGTTCTGCATTGTGGGGGGGTCTGTATTGTGTGTGGTTCTGCATTGTGGGGGGGTCTGTATAGTGTGTGGGGGGGGTTCTGCATTGTGGGGGGTCTGTTTTGTGTGTGGTTCTGCATTGTGGGGGGGGGCCTGTATTGTGTGTGGTTCTGCATTGTGGGGGGGCCTGTATTGTGTGTGGTTCTGCATTGTGGGGGGTCTGTATTGTGTGTGGTTCTGCATTGTGGGGGGCCTGTATTGTGTGTGGTTCTGCATTGTGGGGGGGCCTGTATTGTGTGTGTGTGGGGGGGGGGGGTTCTGCATTGTGGGGGGGTCTGTATTGTGGGGGGGGGTTATGTATTGTAGGGGGGAGGGGGTTCTGTACTGTAGGGGGAGGGGGTTATGTATTGTAGGGGGAGTGGGTTCTGCATTGTGGGGGGATCTGTATTGTGTGTGGGTGGGTCTGTATTGTAAGGGGGGGACTGCAGGGGGATGGGTCTGCACTGTAGGGGGAGACTGTAGGGAGGTCTGCGTGACATGCAGGGGGTCCAGAACGGTTAGGGGGGTGTCTGTGTAACATATAGGTGTCTAGAGCTGTGGGGGGCTGTGTAATGTAAAGTGATGCGGGGTGTTGTATAATGTAAAGGGGTCCATTGGTGCAGTTGTGGAGAGGGGTACACAGTAGTGACAGAGATGTTGAAGGATGCAGGGTGCACAGTGGGATTTTAAATTTTACCGTGGGAGAGGGGGGGGGAGAGAGATAGGATCCGTCCCGGGTGCCAAATGCTCTAGGTACAGCCAGGCCACAGGCGGATTCTGCAGGAATGACAGCGTGGGCGGCTGTCCCTGCCTTGTTAGGAGTCGGAGATCGCGGTCACTGGCAGTCTGTGGGTTACTCATTAAGATTGCCGCCGCTCGGCAACAGTGCGGCGGCCATCGTTAAAACTGGACAAAGTACTGGCAGGTCACAGGCGTATTCTGCCGGAAAGACGGCGTGGGCGGCTGTCCTTGCCTTGCTATGAGGAGCAGGAATGAGGAGCTCATATGTCATGCGCACTGAGAAGACAAAGGAGCACAAGAATCCACAGAAGCAGACAGCGGATGTAAAAACTTTTTTCTGTAAGTAAATTATTTTTTTTATAAATGCAGTGTACTGCTTATTGTCTGTTTTTTGTATTTTCTTATTTAAATAGGGTGTTTCTTAAAGGAACAGTAAATACAAAAGTAAAAAAATACTTTATTGTAATTATGTTTGATATTTGATAGTAAATTTACAGGTAGTGGTATTATACCATGTGATTTATTTTATATGTGGCGTTATTATACCATGTGATTTATTTTATATGTGGCGTTATTATACCATGTGATTTATTTTATATGTGGCGTTATTATACCATGTGATTTATTTTATATGTGGCGTTATTATACCATGTGATTTATAGTATAGGCGGTGTTGTTATAGTGTGTGATATACAGTATAGATGGCGTTATTATGTGAATAAAAGTTGTATTTTTATCATAGCTTGTAATCTGTTTTTTGGGAATGGAAGGCTTTAAATGGAGCCGGTATTGGAGAAAGGTGTGGACACTGAAAGGGCGTGGTTATGGAGGGGCGTGGTTACTGAGGGGCGTGGTCACTAGGGGGCGCTGTAAATCTTTCTCGCACAGGGCGCCTAAAGGCCTAAGGCCGGCCCTGCCCGCAAGGCATGTACCTCTAAGGTATGTAACGCAGCCTCTGTGGGATGTGACGGCTGAGGACACAAAGAAGGAAGTATGATGTCCTCATTTAAGTGAAATGCAGAAACCACCTTCGGAAGAAAAGAAGGCTGCGGGCGTAGCACCACCTTATCTTTATGGAGTACCAAGTAAGGTTACCTGCAAGACAAGGCCGCCAACTCAGAAACTCGTTTGACAGATGTAATGGCCACTAGAAAGGCCACTTTCTGAGATGGTGTCAAGAGAGAAATTTCTCTGATGTTCTTAAAAGGAGGCTCCTGAAGAGCCGAGAGCACCAGATTCAAATCGCATGGAGGAAGCGGTTGTCTAATTGTGGGAATCACATGTCGAACCCCCTGCACAGACATACCCACCAGTGAATGGGTCAACAAGGGTCGTTGAAAGAAAACGGCCAAGGCTGAAATCTGTCCCTTAATGGTGCTTAATGCAAGTTTCTGATCCACTCCACACTGCAAAAACAGCAGGACCTTGGAAATCGAATATGCCCATGGACGCCACTCCATCTCCTCGCACATAGAGATGTAGGCCTTCCAAGTGTGATGGTAGATCTTCCGAGAACATGACTTTCGCGCCCTCAGCATGGTTGAGATGACCGAATCCGGCAGACCTCGGTCCCTTAGTACCTGGCTTTCAATAGCCATGCCGTTAAAGCCAGCGACCCTAAAGCAGGATGAACTATGGGACCTTGAGACAGAAGGCTTTCCCACATTGGCAACCGCCAGGGTGCATCCACCACTAGGCGCACAAGGTCAGCGTACCAGGGACACCAGGGCCAATCCAGAGCGATTAGAATTACTGGGATCCCCTTGGCCTCTACTCTGCGGAGCAGACAAGGAACCAACTTCAGTGGGGGAAAGGCATAAATTAGCAAATACTGACCCCACGGGGCCACCAGCGCGTCTGCCCAGGGATCTCTGGACTTGGCCACGAACCTCGACACCTTGCCATTGAGTCGAGAAGCCAGGAGATCCACGTCCAGCGTGCCCCACCTCTGGCAAAGGAGTTGAAACGCCTCCGGTTGTAACGACCATTTCCCTTGATTCAGCATCTTTTTTGGATGCTTGGTCAGCAGACCAGCATTTCGGCCAAATCAGGCGGCGCAATACCACCGCAGATAGAGGCTCTGGCGATCAAGGGGGCCGCATCCAGAGTGGCATCAGACGTACACAAGGCAGCCAGCAAATTGCCAATTGGTCAGCCAGCCTTACGCACTTTGGAGGAAGCTGATGCTCCTCTACTGTCTGTTGCAAAATCTTTGCCCATTCAGTGAGTGTCTGACACACGAAAGTTGCAGCCAAGATAGGCCACAACGCTGTCCTCAGCATGGTGAACATGGAACGGCTCACTGCTTCGGAACTCCTATAAGTAGGGTCCTTAGATGCAGGGGTCCCTTCTACTGGCAGAGGGGTTACTTTGTTTAACCGAGCGACTGGGGGGTCAATGTTTGGAGGAGAAACATTTTTTTTCTTTAAATATCGTACCTGCTGGGTGTCTATAGTATGCCTGTGAGGTGGCACGTGTTAAGAACTGTCCCTGCACAAAATGAGCTTACTATAAGAAAAAAGTAATTTAAAACTGCTTGTATTGTAATTGTAATACGGCTTTAATGTAATGTCTGGTCCCTGCAATATGGATGAAAATCATTGAGAAAAATAGCATGGGTTTCCCCCCACTCCCCCCAGGTCATTACAAGCCCCTTTGGCCCTATATACTTTCAACAGAAGTATACAGGCGGTGCAAACAAGACAGGGACTGTAGGTTTGTTGTTAAGTAGAATCTGAACCATGTCATATTTTGCTGCTGCATATTGCACAATTTCCTAAAGACACTCCACAAACTACATGACACTTGTGCTTGATGAGGTCATTGATGTTCCAGTGGCGGCCCGTGAGGCTGGCCATACAGGCTTGGCCCCCCAAAGCGCACGTGCTGTGCGGCAACTATATGCCGATTATTTTAGGGGTAGGGGGGGCCATTCCAATGCCAGATCTTGGCTGAATAATTAGTTTTTTTGGGAAAGAAAAATTCTAGAAAAAAGGGGCCATCCGGGGCCCCCTTTGAACAAATTCTGTGAAGAACTCCTGTTCTCTGAAGGCCTCCATTATTTCTGCAAGTCAAAATTAAGCAAAAAAAGCTAATGTCAGTCAAGCCTCTACTACGAAGCGTTCTCCCCATATCTAGCCCACAAACTCATCCACTGATCATAAAGTCCAAAATCAAGTTACGTACCGTCGTAGTACACGGTCATTTCTTCCGCCTTCTTCCACAGACTGTGAGCGATGTTTTCATTCACGCGGTATCCCTTTATACACTGCGCATGCGTGAAGCTCTGCACGTTTCCCCGCCCCTGACGATCAATCTAGTGCTTTCCCTGCCCCTTCTCGGTCGTTTAATGCAACACAACATGGAGGACACTCGGCAAGTTGCAACCTCAAGCCAGGAGCGAAGCCAGGCGGTCGCACACACCAGATACAGGAGCAGGAGGTACAAGGCCACAAATATGGCGTTCGAGGAGATGTTGGAAATGGTGGCAATATTTAGGAGGGAGGAGGATTATAACGGAAAACATGGCCCTTACAAGAATCCAAACATAGTAAAGGCCCAAATCATGGACAAAGTGCTGAAGAGTCTCCGCCATAAATTTGGGGTGCGCAGGTCAAAGGAACAGCTCAGCAAAAGGTGGTCTGACCTTAAATTAAGAGAGCCAGAGCAAATGGAGAAGATTAAAAAAGTAATTAGAAGAAGTAATTTTCATGTGTACTCCGATTTTTTTTTTTTATTGTGCGGCATGTTCAAGAATAGATGTGTCAAGGTTCATGTTTGTGGGCACAATAATTGGTCGTATGAGTCTTCGTTCATTCGCTCACTAATAATAAAATACGATCTTTTTGTCTGATACAGTGTTTAGGAAATGTCATCATGCCTATTTAGGCATGGACAAATGGGAGTTTACACTGTATCAGACAAAAAGATTGTATTTTATAAATAGTGAGCGAATGAACGATGGCTCTTCCGACCAATTATTGTGATCACAAACATGAAACTTGAGACATTTTGATCTATTTATGTGAGACCAATTTTTTATTTAATGTAGATGTGTTCTTAACTACATGTAAATAATCCAACTTAAGTCAATATACAGTAAAAGGAGAGTATGCTCAGCAGAAATGTTGGCCACAAGAACAACCTATTTAGGGTGTCATACAGAGGTGATCCAGTGGATACTTGGTGTGTTTCCATGTAGGAAACTTGGGCATAGATAGAGAAATGTAGCAGCTTTGGTAATGGATACAATCCTGTGTTAAGCTTGGAAGGATTGTAAAAACAGACAATTGTACCACACTTTATAAAAAAAGAATGATTCATATTCCTCTTTCAGGCCTCTAATCTTTTTAAATCATGTTTCCCTTTTTTACAATCTCATAGGGTGCAATCAAGCTTCAAGACTGGAGCAGAGAAACCCCACACATCATACCCAATCCCCACCCCCGTGGGATGTGCTGGAAGTGGAAACTGCCACCACATCAGGTCAGTGTCATACACCACAGCTTCAGGTAATAAATGTAGGCCTGCATAATTTTAATACATGGTTTGTTTCCAAACTTCAGGAGGTTTTCGTGCTGGTGATGGATTGGACACATACAGCGCCTAGCTGTTAATTGGAGAGGTGTTGGCCTGCAGGGCTGAAATCGAGGACATCCACATCTGTTTGGGGCAGATGAGAGAAAAAACAAAAACGGTGGAGCGAAAACTAAAGAGTTTAATGGATGTTCTGGGGAGGGTTTAAACAAAAAAAAGTTTTTTTTAAAGTTTTCTTTGTTTTTATATGTCTGTTTTGTTTTAATTTTTTTTTCAAGTGGAATCTCTAGTTGTCTGGCTAAAACGCATAAACAATTACAAATGCTAACAAGTTTGTCATTGTTCATGTGTTTTAACCAGATTTTTTTTAATTTTGGGATTCTCAAAGAAAATACACAAAAAAAGATCTCTAAAACAATAAAAATATAAAAAAAATTCGGTTGACAAATATTTCTAACCAAAAATATATTTCTTGATAATAAAAAAAAAATCTAATAAGATATTTTTGGATAAAAAAAAATGACACATTTTAAGTGTGAAAAAATAAATATTTTTGGATACTCAACAATGTGTGGCTTATTATATCAATGCTGCCTAAAAGAACAAATCTAGATATGTGGTGTTTACATTGACAATGATGAGTATTTAGTACAGGAAAATAAACATGGCACTATGATAACCTAGGAAACCCAAATTAGAAAATAATCAAACAAAGAAAAATACTAGAACAGGGGCAGAAAAATTGGGCCTTAGGCACTGGTGCTGGTGCCACAACACTGCAACCCTTCACAGATGCTGTAATTGGAGCGCAGCAAAGAGCCTCATGCAAAGAATTGCATCAAAAATGTTAAACAGGGGCAGAAAATTGTGCCCAGAACAACAATTTTCTTAGAAAATATCAGCAAGATCATTGAGGAGGAAAGGATATTCAGCCAGCATAACAGGACAGTCACTCAGCATCAGCATAGGCAGTCTCCAAATGATCTGACATTTCAAAAAAATTACTCAGCTACATCAGCATCAGATGCTTGGTAGCTGGTGGTGATCCAAGCCTGATTCATTTTTATGAAGATCAGTCGATCGACGGAGTCAGTGGAGAGGCGCACCCTGTGATCAGTCACAAAGCCTCCAGCAGCACTGAATGTGCGTTCTGAAAGAACGTTGGATGCAGGACGAGCCAGTAGCTCAATTGCATACTGTGCAAGCTCTGGCCAGTGATCCATCCTCAAGACCCAGTAAGCCAGAGGATTTTCGGTGGGAAAGGTGTCCAAGTCTGATCTTGCCCCTAGGTATTCCCGCACCGTAAAACAGACGCTGGCGATGGTTGCTGGAACCGGTCATACCTTGGGGCTGCGGACTAAAAAATTGTCTGAACGCATCGGTCAGATGGCTACCTTCTACCCCGCTCCTTCTGTGACTGACCGAAGCCTCAGCAACACGTTGTTCAGGACCAGGATTTGGTAACCCCCGCAGTCTCTGGGAACGCGTTGCACAGACCTTTCTGCAAGGCCTTCCCGAAGATGTTTCATCTTCTGCTCCCTCTGCGATGGCAAGATAAGGTCCGCAACCTTACTCTTGTAACGTGGATCATGGAGAGTTGCCAGCCAGTAATGATCCCTCTCCTTGATACCACGAATTATGAAGATCCTTACGCAGGCTTTGTAGGATCAGGGAGGCCATGCAGCGTAGGTTTGCTGAGGCATTCGGGGCAGAGCCCTCTGGGTCACTGAGGACGACAGGATCCACAGCCACCTCATCCCAGCCACATAAAAGTCCATGGGTTCCTTGGGACAGTAATTGATCCCTTGAAGACTGCTGCTGATGCTGAGTGCTAGGCTCCACCTCCATGCTGCTGATACAATCCTCCTCCTCCTCCTCCTGTGTGCTAGGCGGGCAAGCAGGACCACTGTCTGGATAAAGGGGGCCTTGAGAGGTAAGGAAGTCCTCCTCTTCCTCCCTCTGTTCTGCCTCAAGGGCCCTGTCCATTATTCCACGTAGCGTGTGCTCCAACATGTGAATAAGAGGGACAGTCTCACTGATGCATGCACTGTCACTGCTCACCATCCTCGTGGCCGCCTCAAATGGTGACAGGACAGTGCATGCATCCCTGATCAAGGCCCACTGGCGTGGGGAAAAAAAAAAACAAGCTCCCCTGACCCAGTTCTGCTGCCATATTGGCACAGATACTCATTGATAGCCCTCTGCTGCGTGTGCAGCCGCTTCAGCATGGCCAACGTAGAGTTCCACCTGGTGGGCATGTCCGATTAGGCGGTTCTTGGGCAGGTTGCATTCCCTTTGGAGGTCTGTCAGCCGAGCACTGGCATTACATGACCTTCGGAAATGCACACAGACTTTCCTGGCCTGCTTCAGGACATCCTGTAAGCCCGCGTACCTGCCCAAGAACCGCTGCACCACCAAATTAAGAACATGAGCAAAATAGGGCACATGGGTCAGTTGTCCCTGTCGCAGGGCAGATAGGAGGTTGGTGCCATTGTCGCTAACCACCATTCCTGGCTTAAGCTGGCGTGGTGTCAACCACCTCTGAGCCTGCCCCTGCAGAGCTGACAGAACCTCTGCCCCAGTGTGGCTCCTGTCTTCCAAGCACACCAGCTCTAGCACCGCATGGCATCTCTTTGCCTGCATTCCTGCGTAGTCCCTCGTATGTCTATGGAGCATCGCTGGTTCCGAGGCCACATCAGCACAGGAAGAGGCCACAGATGAAGAAGAGGGGAGAGGTGTGTCACAACCAGTAGTAGTATTTTGGAAGCGTGGTGGCGAAACAACCTCCAACACTACTGTACCTAGCCCTGCGTCCTTCCCAGCTGCCAGCAGAGTCACCCAATGCGCCGTGAAAGAGAGGTAACGTCCCTGTCCATGCCTGCTGGACCATGAGTCAGCGGTAATATGCACCTTACCACTGACCCCCCCTGTCCAGCGAGGCAGGGACATTGCCTCCCACATGCCGGTAGAGAGCTGTAATCGCCTTCCGTGAGAAAAAGTGGCGCTTGGGAACTTGCCACTGAGGTACCGCACATTCCACAAACTCACGGAAGGGGGTAGCAGTTGAAGTGCTAGCAATTTAGCTAAGCTAGCTAGCATTAAACCGCTCGGCATGTGGATGGCTGGGTGAGTACTTCTTTCGGCGCTGCAGCAGCTGGGGCAGGGAAATTTGCTTGGTACAATCTGCCATCGGTGTACCGAATGTACTACTAGGCTGTGACACACCTAATTCTACACCTTCAGTCCTTTCAGTGCAGGCTTCAGAGAGGACTGAGGGTATAGTGGGGTTGGAGATTCCAGCTGATGAGGGGCAAGGGGAGGTCCGCTTTGTTCTTTGGTGTGGGTCTTTCAGGTATGCTTGCCAACGAACTGCATGGCAGGTCGACATATGTCTGGTCAAGCATGTGGTGCCCAAGCGGGTGATATTTTGGCCATGCGAGATACGCTTGAGACATATGTTGCAAATAGTTGCGATCTGATGCAAATGTATAAAAAAAGGCCCACACCAAAGAACTTTTGCAATAACGCTGGGACATAGCAGCGCCCTGCACAGGCATAGCTCTGCATTGTAATTAAGTCGGTGTGCTGCCCTTAAGCTGGCCCCTGGAGGGCATCCTGCCTCGTTGAAGATGTGCCTGTGCCTCCTCCTCCTCTCTATCAGGCACCCACATACAGTCGGTGACCTCATCATCCCCTCCCTCCTCATCACTGTCGAAAACCTGGCAGTATGCTGCAGCTGGGGGAACATGACTGCCAGATTGCTGTGCTTCTTGGGCACCCCCTCTCTCTGGGCTCACATTACTGCTTTCCTCTATCTGTGTTCCATCATCGGAGCCTTCAAAACGCTGCGCATCCTCATGCAGCATGTACCCAACACTGTGTTCAAACAGTTCGGGGGACTCCTCAGGAGGACATGGTGGGACTAGGGAAGGAGGTAGTGATTCCACTTGCAGTATACACCAAGTGGGTTTAGGTGCAAAGTAATGATCACACTTGCAGTATACACCAAGTGGGTTTAGGTGCAAAGTAATGAGCACACTTGCAGTATACACCAAGTAGGTTTAGGTGCACTGAGCACACGGGCAATACAACAGGTGAGAACGCTGCAGCTAGCACAATCAACTGCCATATATGTATACAGAGTATACATATATGTAAAACACCTGGGATGTGTGTATATATATATATATATATATATATATATATATATATATATATACTCTACACACTGTAAAATTAACTGACTAGCCCGTCTGCTCTATCTAGCTAGAAAAAGACAATCTTTCTCTCTCTGACTGATCGGGCACCAGCGCCGGAACACACTACACTACGCCCTGCAGGCGGCCTTTTATAGTGTGGAGCGTGTACTAAAGCCCTGAGCCATAATTGGCCAAAGCCACCCTGGCTTTGGCCAATTACGGCTCTCTGTACTGACGGCGCTGTGATTGGCCAAGCATGCTTGGCCAATCATAAGCAAGCAATAATAAAGAAAAGGGTAGTGCTGCGCTGTAAATAGGGAATGGGGTACAAGTGTAGAGGAAGTGTAGCAAATCCTTATATGTAAAAAGATAGTCTGACTAATGATCAAAATGACAATGTGAAAAAAATTATGACATCAAAATTAATGTGCTACAGTGCAGCTAATCCAGCTGGCAAAAGTAGGATAATAAAACGTGACAGTGCTAGTATCATACAGTGTAATACAATAATAATTGGTGTACTGTTAACCAATGGGGTGTACAGCGTGCATAACACAACACACAACAGTGACTGAAATAGGCTAAGTTAAATGTCCATGCAACAAAAAGCCTATAAGCATAACGAAGGAAAAATCCAAAAATAAAAGTGCAGGTGTAGATGCCAAAATAACGTGAAGAAAAGGTAGGTTTCTGGTGTTCTCTTCAAAATAAGTGAGGATGTCCCCTTACCTTACTGCTGTAAGGCAACAGCATATCAGCCCAAATACACTTTCTGGTCGTATTCCGCATAGGATGTTATCCGGATGGACTGTAATTAAAGAGATAGATCCCTCTCGGTAGTCACGTCCGAGAAATGACAGTGACTCGCACCCAGGGAGATAAAGTGCCAATAGTGCAGTATTGTTTTAAAAAGGTTTAGAAACAAAATATACACTAGGGTACTCGCATAGCTGTGATAAAATCACCAAATATCCATTTGTAAAGCGAGTACACTGGCGATTTCTTAAGAGTTAAGTAGCACGTCGAGTGTCTATTAGGTTTTATTATCTGGTATGCATGTATTTGTCTGATTGTATCCTTGCTCAATGTAATGTTCAATCTGTCACTGGCACTGGAACTGCGCTCCAATTGGCTGATACAACCAACAATCAAAATTACACTTCCACCATTGCACAGATATAAACACGTGACCATTGTGACCAGGCATGCCCCCCTGAAGACGTAATCTCGCGAAACGTACGTCGGCGGGGTAGTCTGGGCACGCTGTTGTATGCCCAACCATCCGGTTCCATGGAGAGAGCGAGCAGCTGACGGTGGAACTCACGCGACACAGAGGTGTAGCAATCCGTGCTTTACTGACAGGCCTGCAGCCCCAGTGCCGGGATGGACACTTTTTAATGTAAGTGGCCACTTGGCCCATGTTCTTTTATTCCTATTTTTATTAAAAACCGGTTGCACTATGGAAGTTTTTTTATGTTCCATGTCTCATCTTTGAATACTGGAGGACAAGGTGTGTATCTATTATATGTGATGTATGCTATGCATGCAGGCATTATCCTGCATAAGTGAATTCGACCATCTTTTTCATTAAAGAGGTCCAAAGGTTCTGGTAAGCACATTACCATTATCTGAGCACGTTGGGTGTCGATCGTTTATTATGGTGAAGGAGCACTCAAAGGCACTAATTGATTATGAAGATTTTTTTCAAGTTTATCTAAGTCTACTCAGTGACACTTAAATAATTAGTAGTGACAGTCAATGAACTAATTTATGTTGTTACACTACTGGCAAGAAATTCACCATTCATTTTGGACTTGTCTCTCCTTTTTTTGAGTTTTTTTTATGTTGGCTAGTGTTTGTTCACTTGTGACACATTTAACCCTTTAGTCATTTGTATGGACTATTTGGCACTCATAACAACAGTAATTCATTTATTCACATTTTTATTTTGTTTCACTGCCAGTAAATAATTCACCATTTGTTTGGAATATATGTCTAGGATCAAAATAAGTTTATATTACACCCATCACTTGTATTAGCCACCAACTTTTATTTATATTTATTATTTAACATCTCCCAACAGCACCCCCTATCACCCAAACATTCATTAAATAGGAGGTATACACTCTGTAACGGTCACCACCGTTTACGACCTTCCATCAACCCACAACAGCTTATCGACACTCCACAATCAGGCAAACGAACACGACCCATAAGAATCCCCCCAGACACGAGACACACAGCTCTGTGTTCTGGTTTCAAATGCAAGACAACTTTAATGGTTCACTCTCAGCTTTTAAGCAGTTACAGCATGTTACAGTACTCAAAGGAACAAAACCACACCCCACCTATACATCACACGATGAGCTTCAATCACATTCTTTTAGATAATTACATAGAGGAGTTAATTATCCCCCAGACGTTATGTCTCCCACAATAAGTCATTCATCTGCACAATACACATTGCACAGACGTCTGACCTTTAGAGTCACAACACATCTATCATCAATAGCACACAATGAAAGGTCTTCCAGAAGCCTGACTCAATTAACAACTCACTAGCCAGGGCTAATCATAGAAATAAGTCACTATTGACTGGTTGGGTCACAATTAACCAACAACTTGCAATATCTCCAGATCCTACAATATGAACTATCAGTAATGTCCCCTGTCCTGTAATTTAGGATATAATTTCTCAGTCACCCTATGGCCATATCGGACATAAGGTGACCCTAGACATAAGAGTTATTAATGACGCTGGCACAGGAGTACCCCCTCATCCTTCCAAAGTCTCTGTTTGTCCCGGGTCATTCCGTTACACACTCCATTTCACAGGGGAGCAGCTTAGCATTAAACACACATTTTTTTGTATATATTCACCATGTGACTTTCACAACAAGTAATTCAATCATTGGCGTGAAAATCATACTTTTTTTTCAACAAATGGTCATATAAAATTACATACAGTAATTAACTGGATGCTCTTAAATAATCAGGTGTGAATAGGGAGCAGGTGTGTTAAATTTGTTTTACCGCTCTCGCTCTCTCATACTGGTCACTGGAAGTTCAACATGGCACTTCATGGCAAAGAACTCTCTGAGGATCCAAAAAATAGAATTGTATCTCTACATAAAGATGGCCTAGGCTATAAGAAGATTGTCAAGACCCTGAAACTGAGCTGCAGCACGGTGGCCAAGACCATACAGCGGTTTAACAGGACAGGTTCCACTCAGAACAGGCCTCACCATGGTCAACCAAAGAAGTTGAGTGTGCATGCTCAGCGTCATATCCAGAGGTTGTCTTTGGGAAATGGACATATGAGTGCTGCCAGCATTGCTGCAGAGGTTGAAGGGGTGGGGTCAGCCTGTCAGTGCTAAGACCATATGCCACACACTGCACAAATTAGTCTGCATGGCTGTCGTCCCAGAAGAAAGCCTCTTCTAAAGATGATGCACAAGAAAGCCTGCAAACAGTTTGCTAAAGACAAGCAGACCAAGGACATTGGTTTATCTTTGTCTCATAAGACCACAGGACATGGTTCCAGTAATCTATTTGGTTCAGATGGTGTCAAGCGTGTGTGGCAGCAACCAGGTGAGGAGTACAAAGACAAGTGTGTCTTGCCTACAGTCAAACGTGGTGGTGGTGTCATGGTCTTTGGCTGCATGAATGCTGCTGGCACTGGAGAGCTACAGTTCATTGAAGGAACCATGAATGCCACACATTTACTGTGACCTACTGAAGCAGAGCATGACCCCCCTCCCTTTGGAGACTGGACCGCAGGGCAGTATTCCAACATAATGACCCCAAACACACCTCCAAGACGAACACTGCCTTGCTAAACAAGCTGAGGGTAAAGGTTATGGACTGGCCAAGCATGTCTCCAGACCTAACCTATATTGAGCATCTGTGGGGCATCCTCAAATGGAAGATGGAGGAGCGCAAGGTCTCTAACATCCACCATCTCTGTAATGTCATCATAGAGGAGTGGGAGAAGACTCCAGTGGCAACCTGTGGAGCTCTGGGGAACTCCATGCCCAAGAGGAATCAGGCAGTGCTGGAAAATAATGGTGGCCAGACAAAATATTGACATTTTTGGCCCAATTTGGAAATTTTCACTTAGGGGTTTAATCACTTTTAAAAGAGATTGCTTAAATGTGCATCCCCACAGGGTGACACTGTGGATGCACAGGTATAAAAGTGCCAATGTCCCGATATTTGTAAATGGACACTAATTACGCTAGGAAATTGGGCTTTAAACAGCACATGGGTACTTCATGTAAAAATCTAAGGGTTTTTATTGTATAAATATATAAAAAAACAATTTTACATTCAAGACTGTTTATATAGTAGTTATCGATACATGGCCCAAAATAAAACTCTTATATCACTTCCAACAACTAGTTATTTTGGTAAACTCAGATGCACATCCAACAAACAATAATAGTTGAACAATACAGATGTGAAGTGAATAGCCCTAAAATGGGTCCAAATGCAGAAGAATTTTCTTGCTCTACATGTTTTGCGTATCATTATGCTTCTTCAGGAGCATGGTAGTCAGTCAGAACATATCTAAACAAACAGAAAAAAATAATAACATAATAAATGACAACATTTTTAATACATAAAACGAATACATAAAAAATCAAATGTATTAAAATTGGTTGCTGTCCACGTGTGGCCTGGATATATGCATTTTCCCGTCCCCAACCACCAGGGACAAATGAACTGGGCTCCCCAACACTGGGGCACTCAAAAAATCGGTCATATTATTATAAACCTGTGTATATACACTGGTTAATGTAGCATCCGTATCCCACCCAGTATCAAAACAATATGCAAAAACCCACAAGTTTTTGCATATTGTTTTGATACTTGGTTTAAAGGAAAATGCTCAGAATGGGGATACAACCACTTTAACAAGCTGGTGATTGGTTGCTAGGATCACCTAGCAACCAATCACTGACTACAGTTTATTTCCCCTGACAAGCACCAGTGCGGACAAACCATGAATAATGTAAATGGAGTTGATCCGCGCTATCCCCGATAAAGAAAGGTGTATAATGGTGCCACAAAGGGCAAACAACACCAAAAACAGAAGCGTTTGTTCCAATTAAGGACACAAAACAAAAGGTGACATATAAATATGACAAGGTGCTGCAATTATATATTAATTTGAATAGTGAACTAAGAATATATGTGAAAAAGGTAAAAAATAAATAAAATAAAAAACTTAAAAAATCGCATAGATCAGCGACTGAATAAAATAACAGGTGTAAGTATGATCAAATTATATGCATTGAGGTGGATGTGATCTCAATATACACATATAGTGAAAAAGAGCAAGCAGCATCACTGAGCAAAAAACGTGAATGGTCGTTCAAGTCCAAACAAGTGTAAACAAATATAAAACAATGTGTAAGTTGTAAAAAGAGAGGGTAAACCCGCGCTTAGGATAAGTTGGAAAGGAAGGAATAAAAGTAATGTTGGACTGCAGCCCCCCCTAATTATTATTCTCCGAAGAAAATATAATGAAAAATAAAGGTGGATGGTGGGGGTAGTGGCGCTTTCTCTACACTCCCTGTAAGTAGCCCAGGGGTGTAAATGGAAAGCTGTCTGAGGAGATGGCAGCTAGGTGCAAATTGTGTGCCTTATTTGCTGAGTAGGGGATACTCAAATCTCTCAAGTAGCATCAGTGATGTGTAGGCAGTAAACAAAATAAATTAAAATAAGTGTCACCCAGCAGTGAAATATAATAAAATAAAATGAAATGCACCTTAGATAGTCAAAAATAAAAATTGTAAATATGAGTCCACTGGGCAGGATTGCCTCTCCCAGCCTGACCAACTGGGTCGTGGTATTAGTAGTAGGTGCACAAATTATGCCCCGTGCTAAAGTGTACTCAGATAAATGGGCACAATATCTCCACAATAATAATCACAATATCAGTAAAGTGAGATCCTCAACCCAAATAGGGTAGCTATGTGCATAAAATTATAAAGATAGTAATGTAGCAATCATCTCATAAGGTAGTCCATGTGCATTCAATTGAAATAAATCATCAAAATAAACATATAAATCAAAAGCCATTCTGAAAACTGTGGTTAGTGTGCCATGGGTCAGTTCATTCAATAGTGAGTCTTGACTGGTGAGCAATCACACTATGCCAGGTGAAATCGCTGTGATTCCAGTGCTCCCCCTCCTGTGTCCCCACTCACCCTGCAGGGGTAAAGTGCATATAGTTTAATAACCTCCAAGCGCTCCGCAGCACGGCTCTCCCGTCCTTAGGCTTTCCGGGCTGTCTCACTTGTGCAGGTAAAAGGGGTGCTTTTTACTGATCCAGGTTCCTCCGAGAAAGAAAACAGACTCCCGTAGTGTGGTATGTTTTTGAAAAAAGTGCTAAAATATATTGGCACTACCAACAATGTGGCATGCACAGCATCATATACAGAAAGTACAAAAATATATAAAAATGAAAAAGAATAAAATATATTAAAATAACCAGCTACAGCTGAGCGATAGCAGAAATCTGTGCTCAGATGCTGTAAGCATTATCTGCTCGGATAGCAGTGATCCCACTAAGGCACTTGAAGCCCGGTGTTGTGACAGCGTGAGCTAAGGAGCGGCGTGCGCTCCACTTGCGTGTCAGCTAGTCTTCCGGAAGTGCATGGGGGTGTGCGTGTAGCCGCTTTACGCACGTTTCGTTAGATTACGTCTTCTGAAGCAGGTACACGCATACCTCAGCTTGGAAAATAAATAGGAGACGTCAGCCTGTAGTCGCCCTCCCACTCCTTGGTATTGTCCAATCCGGATTTAGAGGGTTTTCCTTTCAGATCGGGTTAATTTTATTAGTCCCTTGGGCAATTATACGACTCATGCTGACGCTCATTAGCAAGTTTATAAAAACACAACAAAAAATGCAGATTCCTCGGCATTGTTGTAATACATAAATTATGACAGAATACCGGCATTCGTTACTATAAACAGGGAAAGAGGGTACCATAACGTGTCAAGTGCGGTACCCACAATAGTGGTGTGCAATAGCTGCACATGCACGCAATTAGCATGCATTATGTGTCCTATATAGCTTGATAGGCATTATGGATACGGAGGATACAGATATATGTGTGCGAGTCTGATTAGGCAGACCCTAGGCGCTATCATTTCTAAATACATGGATAAATAGTAAATATTGCGCAACTGTGTAAAGACCAGGGTAACAGTTAAAGGTTTTATGCATACTGAGTGGAAAACTTGTTTATATATAATGGGGGTGGGTTAGGAAGATGCACACCGCATCTTCAATAGAGGCATACATTTCTAAAACATAATTGAAGTCATGAACCCCCCAGTGCGTATAGGCAAAAAATATATAGGTGAGTTGATAATAATAATAATAAAAATATTAAAACCAAAGTGGATACTGGGATTAGCCCAAAAGGGCTCCAGTCTAGATATCCAGGGGTCGGCAGGAGGATTATTAAATATAAAGTCTTCCCTATATGGTCGCCCCCAATCAAGAGTTTAGGGGGTGAGGCTTAATAGATGGAAGTAAGTCACTGCATGAGCGTGTAACTGGAAATTTGGAGGTCACATATTCCCCACATTGGTCTGATAGCATATTCTAAAGGCAAAGGTATTATATAATATAAAATGGTGTAATATAGGGACCCTGAGGGGAAGGGAGGATAATGGAAAATGGTAAGAACCAAAGGTCCAATAAAGTAATGTGGCAGTGCCTCCTAATTACATCCTCTAGCTTCCATGAAGTACATACAGTAAAATAAATGAAATAAATTAATAAACTACTCAGAAAATAATAAGTGATACTTAATAGGCCAAATACGGCCTTAACTAAGAAAAAGAGCATATGCATTCTTGTTGGAAGAATCAGGGATACATCATAAGGGGTGGGCCCCCCAACCAAGAAAGGGGTCATCGTGGGCTCCAACGGGCAAGGCAGAGATAAGTATTGAGATGAGGTAGGAAACTGGGTAAGGGGTGCTAACCCCCCCATAGGGTACCTGGTGTAGGTCTCCATATACCCTACATAGTGGGTTGATATTCGGAGCAAGGGGAGGAGAAAGGAACTCCAGAGGTAAGGGCTCCTAACTAGGCCCACATTTTATGGGTTGGCCAGAAAGCAATTCAGGTCGATATCTTTATTTAACCCATGGGGCGCTAGCGACCCCAACTTGTAGATCCAGCTGGTCTCGTTCTGCGAGATGGCAATAGTTTTATTGCCATCCCTCCAGTTGTCCTTAACCAAGTCAATGCCATAAAAAATCAACCCTCATGGGTCCTTTTGATGGTATTTCTCAAAGTGGCGTGACAGGTTGTGCTTGGAATATCCATTTTTTATTCTGTTAATATGTTCTTGGATCCTGACTTTAAGAGGTCGGGTAGTCCTGCCAACATATTGCAAATGGCACGGACATTCAATAATATAGGTTACGTGTGTGGTGTTGCAAGTAATTAATTCTTTGATTTTGTATTCTTTAAAGTCATTCCGTGATTTAAAACTCGTTTTTCTTCTTGGCGGTTTCCTACTGACCCGGCATGCCAGGCATCTTTGGCATTTGAAAAAGCCTTTAAGCTCAGGGCATAAGCTGACAGGTGTAGGTGGGTCAATAACATTGTGCACAAGGTGATGGCGTAGGGATGGAGCTCGTCTGTAGATAAATGTAGGTTTTTTCCCTAGAACACTAGTCAAGGCATGAGCTTCCTGTAAAATAGGCCAATATTTTTTGACTATGTGTTCAAAGTCTCTATATTGGGAGTTGAACCCTGTGATGAATGCCACATCAGATTTTTTCTGCTTCATCTTTGTCTTTGATTCCAGCATGTTATTTCTGTCCATATTCAACACTTGCTCTTTTAATCTGGCCAGATGTTCCTCATTGTACCCTTCTTTTTCTTTGAACTGATCTACAATCACGTCAGCTTGGATTTTAAAGTCTGCGATCGAATTGCAGTTTCTGCGAAGTCGCATCATCTGCCCTTTAGGTATATTAGCTTTCCACTTAGGGTGGTGGCAGCTGGCTGATGGTATATATCCATTGCGGTCAGTGGATTTGAAAAACGTTTTTGTATATAACTTGGAGCCCTGCTTGAAGATCTGTAGATCCAAGTAATCAATGCATTCATTGTCCCACTTACCGGTGAAGGTGAGCCCATACCTATTGGTGTTTAGGTCTGATAAGAATTTTTGGAAGGTGTCAATAGTGCCATCCCATAGGATTAGGAGGTCGTCGATGTATCTTCGATATAGTTTAATTTGGGGAATGTTATCATTGTATACATATTCTTCCTCCCAGCAGTCCATAAGCAGGTTGGCGACACTGGAGGCATAACGTGCCCCCATTGCCACTCCCTTGGTTTGGACAAAATAATTTTTCTTGTACCAAAAATAATTACATAACATAGCCATTTTGAGTCCTTCAATAATAAAATTAATCTGTTCTTGCTTGAGTTTAGTATTTTGATGTAAGGCTTTTTCAACCCCTAGGACCCCATCTTCTTGGGAGTTGCTGGTGTAGAGTGAATTGACATCAATGGTAGCTAATAATAATCTTTCTGCCCCATCCACATGCTGTAGTTCGTTAATCAGTTGTAGGCTGTCACGGAGATGTGATCTCCCCTCTTTCACTATGGGGTTTAGAAAGGTATCCAGGTACTCCCCTAACCTTGAAAAAATGGAGTTAATCCCACTGATTATGGGTCTTCCGGGAGGTTTATCGAGCCTTTTATGTATCTTTGGTGTATAGTAGATAACCGGTGTTTTCGTCGATTTAGACACTAGATATTCAGCTTCACTCTTATTCAAGATCCCCATGGATTTGCCCTTCTTCACATATCTCTCAAGCATTTTAGTGAACCGTAGCTTCGGGTTCCCCTTTAGTTTCTTGTAGGTACCTTCAACTTTAAGTAGGTTTTCCATCTCCTTTTCATAATCCACTTTATTGAGGATGACCAGGCCTCCCCCTTTATCCGCTGGCCTAATTATCACCTCATTTCTTTTCCCAATTGCCTTAATAGTTGCCCACACATTTTTATTTTTGTTTTTGAATTTCCTCTGCAATTTCCTTAGGTCTCCTTCCACCATCTTCTTGAAAGCTCCTATACACTGGTTGCCCGGTGTATTGGGGTTGAACGTGGAGTTGTTCCTCAAATTGGTTTGGGTATATTCAGTTGGTTCCGATATCACTTCATCAGTATTATTTAGAAAATGTTTACGTAAATTAAGTTTCCTCAGGAATTTTTGAAGGTCAATATAGACTTCGAATTGATCAATCGCCTTCTCGGGGGCATATTTTAGGCCCAAGTCCAAAATCTGTAATTCTTCCTTAGTTAATTGGACATCACTAAGGTTGAATATACCTTTGCCTATTGTTGCCTTGGACGCTTTCTTCTGCCCTCCACGGCACCCTCTGCCGCGCCTTCTCTTTGGTTGGGTTCCACGTCTCTGTCCTGATAATGCGGCCTGTTGGTCCATTGGTTAGAATGCGTTGCTTGTTCTTGATAACTTTGATTTCCTTGATAGTCTCCCCTTCCTGGGGGCCTTCAATGGGTATCCCCTCGGCTGCCATTCATCCCCCTCCAGTGGGGGTTGCCGTACCCTGTGCGTGGTCTCCATCGTCCTGGTGGTCGGGTATTGGGACCTCCCCTGTGAAAATCCCTATTATCCCTTGAACCTCTACCCTGATTATAATGAGCGTCATATGGGTAATAGTCTCTCCCTGGAGAGTTTCTATTTCAACTTTGCGATCTCCATCTAGGGGGATTTGGGCTCCTGTAATTTTCTGTCTCCTGATAGCGGACCCTTCTATTTTCCGGTCTTCCCTGTTGCCATCTGGGTGTGTGTACTGGGCCTTGCATAGGTTCCCTTGGGCCAGTAGGTGGTCCATGGTTGGTGGTGTACCTAGGTGTGCCAGTCCCATTGTTGGGCATCAATGTTTCATTTTCCTCCATAAGTGTATCATCTAGCCCCTCTATGGGTTCCTCCATTGAAGCCTGCCACTTGTACACTTGCATATTCTTATAGTCCAGTACATCCCTTTTAAATTTCTTTTGTTTTTTAATCTGAATGTCACTGTCATATTGGAAAATGGTGTTAATAAAGTCTGTATTTATCTGTAATACGTATCTCTGCCTTGCCCGTTGGAGCCCACGATGACCCCTTTCTTGGTAGGGGGGCCCACCCCTTATGATGTATCCCTGATTCTTCCAACAAGAATGCATATGCTCTTTTTCTTAGTTAAGGCTGTATTTGGCCTATTAAGTATCACTTATTATTTTCTGAGTAGTTTATTTATTTCATTTATTTTACTGTATGTACTTCATGGAAGCTAGAGGATGTAATTAGGAGGCACTGCCACATTACTTTATTGGACCTTTGGTTCTTACCATTTTCCATTATCCTCCCTTCCCCTCAGGGTCCCTATATTACACCATTTTATATTATATAATACCTTTGCCTTTAGAATATGCTATCAGACCAATGTGGGGAATATGTGACCTCCAAATTTCCAGTTACACGCTCATGCAGTGACTTACTTCCATCTATTAAGCCTCACCCCCTAAACTCTTGATTGGGGGCGACCATATAGGGAAGACTTTATATTTAATAATCCTCCTGCCGACCCCTGGATATCTAGACTGGAGCCCTTTTGGGCTAATCCCAGTATCCACTTTGGTTTTAATATTTTTAATATTATCAACTCACCTATATATTTTTTGCCTATACGCACTGGGGGGTTCATGACTTCAATTATGTGTTAGAAATGTATGCCTCTATTGAAGATGCGGTGTGGATCTTCCTAACCCACCCACATTATATATAAACAAGTTTTCCACTCAGTATGCATAAAACCTTTAACTGTTACCCTGGTCTTTACACAGTTGCGCAATATTTACTATTTATCCATGTATTTAGAAATGATAGCGCCTAGGGTCTGCCTAATCAGACTCGCACACATATATCTGTATCCTCCGTATCCATAATGCCTATCAAGCTATATAGGACACATAATGCATGCTAATTGCGTGCATGTGCAGCTATTGCACACCACTATTGTGGGTACCGCACTTGACACGTTATGGTACCCTCTTTCCCTGTTTATAGTAACGAATGCCGGTATTCTGTCATAATTTATGTATTACAACAATGCCAAGGAATCTGCATTTTTTGTTGTGTTTTTATAAACTTGCTAATGAGCTATAGCATGAGTCTTATAATTGCCCAAGGGACTAATAAAATTAACCCGATCTGAAAGGAAAACCCTCTAAATCCGGATTGGACAATACCAAGGAGTGGGAGGGCGACTACAGGCTGACGTCTCCTATTTATTTTCCAAGCTGAGGTATGCGTGTACCCGCTTCAGAAGACGTAATCTAACGAAACATGCGTAAAGCGGCTACACGCACACCCCCACGCACTTCCGGAAGACTAGCTGGCATGCACTTGCATGTCAGCTAGTCTTCCGGAAGTGCGTGGGGGTGTGCGTGTAGCCGCTTTACGCATGTTTCGTTAGATTACGTCTTCTGAAGCGGGTACACGCATACCTCAGCTTGGAAAATCCCTATTTACCTCAGCTAAGGAGCGCAAGCCGCTCCTTAGCTCACGCTGTCACAACACCGGGCTTCAAGTGCCTTAGTGGGATAACTGCTATCCTAGCGGAAAATGCTTACAGCATCTAAACACAGATTTCTGCTATCGCTCAGCTGTAGCTGGTTATTTTAATATATTTTATTCTTTTTCATTTTTATATATTTTTGTACTTCCTGTATATGATGCTGTGCACGCCACATTGTTGGTAGTGCCAATACATTTTAGCACTTTTTTCAAAAACATACCACACTACGGGAGTCTGTTTTCTTTCTCGGAGGAACCTGGATCAGTAAAAAGCACCCCTTTTACCTGCACAAGTGAGACAGCCCGGAAAGCCTAAGGACGGGAGAGCCGTGCTGCGGAGCGCTTGGAGGTTATTAAACTATATGCACTTTACCCCTGCAGGGGTGAGTGTCTCTGGTGAGTGGGGACACAGGAGGGGGAGCACCGGAATCACAGCGATTTCACCTGGCATAGTGTGATTGCTCACCAGTCAAGACTCACTACTGAATGAACTGACCCATTGCACACTAACCACAGTTTTCAGAATGGACTTTTGATTTATATGTTTATTTTGATGATTTATTTCAATTGAATGCACATGGACTACCTTATGAGATGATTGCTACATTACTATCTTTATAATTTTATGCACATAGCTACCCTATTTGGGTTGAGGATCTCACTTTACTGATATTGTGATTATTATTGTGGAGATATTGTGCCCATTTATCTGAGTACACTTTAGCACGGGGCATAATTTGTCCACCTACTACTAATACCACGACCCAGTTGATCAGGCTGGGAGAGGCAATCCTGCCCAGTGAACTCATATTTACAATTTTTTTTTTTGACTATCTAAGGTGTATTTCATTTTATTTTATTATATTTCACTGCTGGGTGACACTTATTTTAATTTATTTTGTTTACTGCCTACACATCACTGATGCTACTTGAGAGATTTGAGTATCCCCTACTCAGCAAATAAGACACACAATTTGCACCTAGCTGCTATCTCCTCAGACAGCTTTCCATTTACACCCCTGGGCTACTTACAGGGAGTGTAGAGACAGCGCCACTACCCCCACCATCCACCTTTAATGTGTAAGTTGTGACAACTTGGAAGTCCAAAAAAATACCAAAAAAATATATTGGAAGTCCAGAAAGATGTAACGATGTAGCAAATGAACTGCATGTATTCAATCAAAAAACATGTGAGCAGGGATATGAATCTTCAGTTTAACAGCTTCCATCAAATAAGGTAGATAAATGGCCGCTTACCTGAACAGATGGACCTCTATTACGGAGATCATATGAGCTCAGCACACAAGGGATAGTTCATCAGGCTCCGGGCATGGAAGTCAATCCCCAGCAGAGAAAAACTTTTTCACCTCTCCAAGGAACACCAAAATCTCCCCCGCATCAGCTAGGTCCTTAGCGCACATACACCATCTCCTCTAAGTTGTCACAACTTACACATTTTTTTATATTTGTTTACACATTTTTTTTATTTGTTTGGACTTGAACGACCATTCACGTTTTTTGCTCAGTGATGCTGCCTGCTCCTTTTCACTATATGTGTATATTGAGATCTCATCCACCTCAATGCATATAATTTGATCATACTCACACCTGTTATTTTATTCAGTCGCTGATATATGCAATTTTTTAGGTTGCGCATTATTTTTTTACTCTTTTCACAAACCATGAATAATAAAGCTAAATGATGTTTTGAGGGTGGTCAAGTTAGTTCTAAGATTGCAGGCATATCCTAATAAAGTTGTGTTATACTTAAAATGATAAAAGATACATTCTACATGACTACTGCTCTGATGCACAGCTATGCCTTCCTAAAGAATCTAAATGACAACTTCTCAAAGGTAAGTATTTATACAGGACTAGCCAACCCCCTCTTCCCAGTTCTCTATGTGACAGTGTGCAGCCTGGACTAGGAAGCTTTGTATGCATCTTTGTATTATCTTTTGTACCCTCCACTACCACATTTGGCACTTTTTGGGGGAGGGGGAAATGGGCAGTTCCGTCTTCTTCTTCCCTCTGTTGCCTTCTGGGACACACAGAGGTCCCAGAAGAGAGTGGGAACATTCAGAAAGTGAAGCACGACTCGTGAATGGGCAGAAGGAAACAGGCCATGAAGCCCCTGGGCTTCACTTCCGGTTTCCCTCACTACAAACGTCCTTATATTAAAAGTCAGCAGCAACAGTATTTGTAGCTTGTGACTATTGAGTTTTATTTATTTTTTTACAAACTGGAGCTCCTCTTTAAGTAGTGGATGAACATGTATAGGTTGGTATTTTTTTTAACACATAATTTTAACTGTTTAGAAAAAAAAACGTTTAATAAAAAATATATAGTATACAAGAAACTCTGGTGGCAAAAAATGTACTTCCAGGGGGAAAGGAGGACTTGAGAGTACTGCAGCTTGCTGCATAACTAAAGCAAAGGTGCTGTGACTAGCAACCTCATGATCCCAAAAAAAGGCTCCTCTTGTGCATCTCGCATCAGCTCTTCAGTACTGGAGACTTCTTAGTGGCCAGAATCATACTAAACTGCAATCTCCATAACAATGATAGACCACTGAACTATTTCCACATGTACTCAGATTTTCAATGTTTACTTTGCTTCAAAAGACCCAATCTCCCTAGGCCCCATAGCGGTTTTGTGAGCTTCAATGGCTATAGATATGCTACTGTTCCCAGTGTTGAAACCTAATTTATTGCCTCATTTATCCAAGCCAAACATCCTAGGAAAGAAAGAATTACTAGAACATTTGAATGAGATGGATCACATTTAGGTTGTGCAAGCTAACAGAATCATTCCTTAGATTCACGACTGGAGGAGTTCATTAAAACCATGCATTAGTTATATTTATAGAACACTATTTTAGTATGACAATATTTGAGTACCGGTAACTGTAGCACATAAAATGTGACACTCTGCTATGCCAAAATATTATGTTCTGACATTCAAATCATTTAGAGAGCAATTCATAATGACTACATTTTGAATGCGATATAGTGGTGCTCTAATATTTAGATTTGAACGCTAGCACATGTAAAACTGCATTCATCTGTGTCGTGGACAAAATTCCATCTAGGGGAAAAAAACATAGTTGCTTAGTTTTATAATGATATTAACGGCACACCTTTATTCCTTTTCTAGCATGAGTAGAATTGCCAATAGAAATACTTGGTGTACATTTGTTCTGAATAAAGAAAGGAAAATTAAGTGAAGAAAATGTGTTTTCATTTAAATGAATTTACATTTCTTGAATATAATATGTTTTTTGCTCCCTCAAAAGAGCCACCTTTCGTAAATTCTATTGCTTTAGGGCAGGGGTGTTCAAACTTTTTTCAAAGAGGGCCAGATTTGATGAAGTTAACATGTGTGAGGGCTGACCATTTTGCCCGACATTCTTTGAACCGTTAAAATTAAATGCAAATTAACTAATACAAAAATTATATTTCTTTGTGGCTGTGTGTGGAGAAGAGTCTAAGGATGAGCATGGGCGTGTTATTTGGATATATCATATTTATCGGCGAATAACATGCAACTTCACTTTAAGAGGGAAGTTTGACGAAAAAAAACTAAGATTTTAAATATAAAGAACTGTGAAACAAAATAAGGGTCAGTGCCTCACAAGTGCCATGAATGCAGCCTCACTATTGGCATGAAAGCAACCTCTGAATGTGCGGTGCTCAGGCATTCATTGGGGGCTACAAAAGAGATATATCTCCAAATTACCAGTGGGGCTGCATTAAACCAGAATGCAGGCCGCAATTGGCCCCCGGGCTGGACTTTGGATATGCCTGCTTTAGGGATGAAGGCCATTGTTTTATTAGACACATTTACCCATAACCAAGTGCTACATGAAGCCAATAGTGTAAAAGTGGTGCTGGTAGGAACTACCAAAATCTGCCGCAAATGTCCATATTGTTGCCAAAACAGGCAATAGGAATTTTGAATCTGGTGCAGGCCATTTCAAAGGGCCATAGCTCCAGAAAAATGTCTGCAGTGATTTGTTAAATTCACCCGTGTTTTTTTTTTTCTCGTACGCACAGTATTAATTATTAGGCAAAGAATAATTTACTCATATGAGCCAATTAGTAATAACCCCTCTTTGTTCTGACTGCTAAACATGAAATCTGCCTAGTTTATATGGATGACTAAACATTTCAATTGTCTTGGTAAACAACTTCATAGAAATGCTTCTATTGTTTTGTATGTTCAACACATTTAATTTCATCCACAATTCATCATGATTTTTTTAATCAAAAAACTATTAACTCGATACGTTTTATTAAAGCCCAGTTAAAGTCACAGTTGCATAGACGATACACTAGCAGCCCCCATTTACATAGTCTTAGCTTTACTTTACTGTTACTGCAATTGTGCAGTGTAACTATATGTTCTGCGCTCACTGCACATTGCCCTGTGTACAGCTCGAAATGCAGCTAAACCCTAGACCTTCCTATCCTTCCAATAAACCAGACTGTGTGAAAAAAATTTGAGGCTTTATTTAAATGAACAGGGTGAGATGAAACTGGAAACAGAATAGAAATAAACATACAGTAAGAATACATTAAGTATAACAATAGTGTCTTCTGTTACTGACGTTTGTGGCAGGTATTGAGTACAAGTAGATCCAGTTCCTACCAGCAATGCCACCACTGAGACAAGACTTAAAGTGGTTGTAAAGGCAGAAGTTCAATGCATTTAGATAAAAAAAAAACAGCACTTCCGGTTCCTGCGCCTCATGTGAAGAAGCAAGGAACGGCGGTTCCGGGTCATTCAGCCTACAAAGCCTGCCTATCACGCCCGTGGATGGAGATCGGTTCTCAGTCCCCCTCTCATCTACCCAGGGACCATGGTAAATGGACAAATTTGTGGTCCGCGAACCCAAAAGCCCTCTCGCTCAGAGCTTTCCCTTCCAAGCTCACAAGCAGGCAATATGACAGATGGAGCACTCACTGCAGGTGCGCACACATCCTCCGCAGACTGACCTGGAGGACAAGGTGCAAGCCTCATACACATCTGATCAACAATATAAACAGACCCAGCAATACATGCTTGAAAAGCTGGACAATTTATAAAATCACTTAAGGCTTTTTTGGGCTCCCAGAGTCCATCAACTGATTCACTAAACAATATCTGTGCTATGCGCATTCCATGTGCTTTAGGAATAATGGCTCACTGTACAGTTGATAGAGCCCAGCGGCTGAGGGGACTGTCTAACCTGTTATTGTTCGTTATTTGAATTACGCTGATAGAGACAATATTATGAAATCCTTCAGAAATTCTAAATCTTTGCAGCTGGATGGTCACAAACTCCTACTGTTTGCAGGCTACTACCAGGAGGTCTCCTGGAGATGCAAAGCATTGCAACCCATTTGTGCTGCTCTCTATCAAAACGCAATCAAATTCACTTACGTAGCAATACTGCGCTTCACGGATCCCTGCGGTAATCCTAAATCTTTCGCAAATCCAGAAGAAGCAATGCACTTTCTGCAAACCTACCTTCACATCCCAATGGATATGTCTACACCTCATACTCCTTCATGATTGGCCGAGCCAAGAGAACATTGCAGCCTGAGAAAAGATTCAGCTAAGAAGCTTCATCTTTCTGACTCGTCTAGACTCTACAGAATGCACTGATCCACATTACTATTGGGCCACGTTACCTCCCTCTTATTGAGGCTCTCTAGGTACCACCACCGTTATTTACTGATGTTCAGTCTGTTGCACCTAAGGCAAATGTTACAGTTGAATATGGTTATCTTAATTTAAAGAATGTTTATCTATAGTAGACACCATTACGAGAGCTTGAATGCTCCAGCAGGACCCAGATTCTTGGCATTCACTCCTCTGGTACATACCGGATGCAGATTTATTACACGGTCCGCATCCGAAAGTCGCAACATCCCCGGTAACGCTGTATGCATATGTTGGTTACACAAGTGGAAAAAAGAGAAGTACAGGCTTCCCTGGATATGGTAATGTGTTTATGTTTACTAGAAATATGACTGGTTTGTTATCCACTTTACCCCCCCCCCCCTCTATAAAAATCCCCTGTCACATTTACATCCCTACACCTAAAACCCAAGATGTGTGTGACCACACAGGGATTGGGGGAGGAAGGAAATTATACAGGGTCAAACACTAATAAACAAGCCCATTCATTAATGTAGGGTTGCGCACTGTGACCACTAGCTAGCACTCAAGAACAATTTAATAGGCAAACAACAAAACATTATTGACTGTATGCTTGAGGCATAGTGCAACTGTGCAGTTTAATAAAAAAAACTGTTAGCCCTACTAAGCTTAGTAACCAGTATGCAGTAACATACCTGCTCTGATACACCCTTCCTCTGTATGGCTGTGTTAATGAGCTTTGGGCTTGTGTCAATGGGCAAGCTTGGTTTGTAGGTGCATTCCCCGTGTATCTAAAATCAGTTTGAGATGCTTCCGAAATCATTCACAGTTTGTTTCTAGGTGCAGTTCACCCCCTTCTTGGCTAGCATTTGACCTCATTCTAAGCTGCATTAACCTGCTTTGAGTTGCTTTTGCGTTCCTATTAACTTGTATGGGAAGAGATGCAGTTGTGACACAATCAAAAACCTGTTGACACCTGCCCTATCTAAGCAATGTTATCTTGAGCATTGGAGTTGAAGACACATGAAGCAGCTTTTTCAAGATATTTTAATGCATTTTCAGATTAGATCAGTCAAAAATCATATCATGTGGGGATACTTTTTGCACATGATTGGGAATTCTTGAAATTGAAATTTCACCACATTCAGCTCTGGGGAAAATCCTCTTGTAAAGTGCAACTTCCCTTGCAAAGTCAACAGCCTATTTGTCTTTAGTAAATCAACCCCAGTAAGTAGGACTTTAGGATGTATAAAGCCTAGTATGTACAGTATGCAACAATAGGGAGTACACCCTCACATTTTTGTAAATATTTTATTATATCTTTTCATGTGTCAACACAGAAGAAATTACACATTGCTACAATGTAAAGTAGTGAGTGTACAGCTTGTATAAGTGTGTAAATGTGCTGTCCGCCCAAAATAACTTAACACACAGCCATTAATATCTAAACAACTGGCAACAAAAGTGAGTACACCCCTACGTGAAAATGACCAAAAATTGGGCACATGGTCTCTTTTTTTTTTTTTTTATGTATCTACTTGACTTTCTGGTCCCAATAAAACCTTTGAAAAGAAAATTGGGCCCAAAGTGTCAATATTTTGCATGGCCACCATTATTTTCCAGCACTGCCTTAACCCTCTTGGGCATGGAGTTCACCAGAGCTTCACAGGTTGCCACTAGAGTCCTCTTCCATTCCTCCATGATGACATCACAGAGCTGGTGGATGTTAGAGACCTTGCGCTCTTCCACCTTCCATTTGAGGATGCCCCACAAATGCTCAATAGGGTTTAGGTCTGGAGACATGCTTGGCCAGTCCATCATCTTTACCCTCAGCCTCTTTGGCAAGGCAGTGGTTTAGGGTCCTTATGTTGGAATACTGCTCTGTGGCCCAGTCTCCGAAGGGAGGGGATCATGCTCTGCTTCAGTATGTCACAGTACATGTTGGCATTCATGGTTCCCTCAATGAACTGTACCTCCCCAGTGCCGGCATCACTCATACAGCCTCAGTACATAATACTCCCACACTTGTCTTTTGTACTCCTCACCTGGTTGTTGCCACACTAGCTTGACACCATCTGAACCAAATAAATGTATCTTGGTCTCATCAGACCACAGGACATGGTTCCAGTAATCCATGTCCTTAGTCTGCTTATAGCAATGAGAAGAGGAAGATGGACAGCCGCCCCCCGGAAACTTTTAAAAGAAAGTTGTCTTTATTTTCAAGCTGGAACATGTACAGTCACCACAACCACAAAACAGGACAGCCGACGTGTTTTGCACTTAACTAGTCCTTAGTCTGCTTGTATTCAGCAAACTGCGGGCTTTCTTGTGCATCATCTTTAGAAGAGACTTCTTTATGGGATGACAACCATGCAGACCAATTTGATGCAGTGTGCAGAGTATGGTCTGTGCACTAACAGGCTGCCCCCCAGCCCTTCAAAATCTGCAGCAATGCTGGCAGCACTCATAGGTCCATTTCCCAAAGACAACCCCTGGATATGATGCTGAGCACGTGCACTCAATTTCTTTTATCGACCATGGTGAGGCCTGTTCTAAGTGGAACCTGTCCTGTTAAACCACTGTATGGTCTTGGCCACCATGCTGAAGCTCCGTTTCAGAGTCTTTTCAATCTTCTTATAGCCTAGGCCATCTTTATGTAGAGCAACAATTATTTTTTTCAGATCCTCAGAGTTCTTTGCCATGAGGTGCCATGTTGAACTTCCAGTGACCAGTATGAGATAGTGAGAGCAATAACACCAAATTTAACTCACCTGCTCCCCATTCACACCGGAGTCCCTGTAACACTAATGAGCCACATACATCGGGGAGGGAAAATGGCTAATTGGGCCAAATTTGGACATTTTCACTTAGAGATGAATTCACTTATGTTGCCAGCTGTTTAGCCATTAATGGCTGTTAAGTTATTTTGAGGGGACAGCAAATTTACACATTTATACAAGCTGTACACTAACCACTTTACATTGTAGCAAAGTGTAATTTCTTCAGTGTTGTCCCATGAAAAGATATACTAAAATATTTACAAAAATGTAAGGGGTGTACTCACTTTTGGGAGATACTGTATGCGGAAGGTGGTATGATTGCTATAAAAAAGTTATTGACCTAGTGCATTTTATTTTTGCCAAACCCAAATTAACTGACACTGGTCAACCTAATAATTAAAAACGGTTATAATCCACCTAGATGCACAAAGTAATTGTGATAGGTACGGTTTTACGAAAACATATCAAAAACATATCAGTTGCAAAATTGTGCTTAAGCATTAAGATTTGTTTTACCCTCAGGCATAAAGTGGTCAAGCAGAACCAAGGCAGATGTTGGCAACATAAAAGCACCAAAGTATCTTGAGCTGTCCAGCAGGAACTTGGTTACTTGGTCAGAAGTCCAGACTGCAATAAGTAACAGAAATCAGCATCTACAGCAGGGTTGCACAACGTTTTAAAGAGCAAGGGCCACCTAAGCGACTTGGTAACCGGTCGCAGGCCACAATGAGCGAAGCGGGTGGATGGCAGCCCACTCGGCTCTATAGAGCCCACTCTGCTCTCAGCACACCAAACTTGCAGGTAATAGAAGCCTATTGCTCAGTGCAGGTAACCCACAGGTGCACTTTTCTGCACCTGTGGATCAGTTTGAAAGCATCCCAGTAACCACTGAGAACAGATATGCCCATGTATACACTGTGTTTTTAGTAATAAACTTACCTTTAATAACAGTATTCTATTCTGTTTTATTCCATCCCAGAGCAGGAGGTTGTGGGCCACATCAGAGGGCTCCGCGGGCCACTGGTTGGGCACACCTGATCTACAAAGAAGAGACATTTCAGGGCAGATAGGCATATAACAAAGGTCAGAGACCATGTCAGGATCAGGGATACAGCAAAAAAGATCATTTAGCATTGACCCAAATATAATCGTCCACTTGGCACCAATGTCCATGGTAGATATACGTGCGTGTGTGTAAAGCGGATAGCTGATATGATGTTATTGACATATTTAACACAGCTATAATTTTCTACTCTATTTTTTCTACTGCTTATTTCTCTACTCCACAATTCTATACTGATTTTTTTTCTTTCAGGAAAGTGTTCTTGGAACTGGTATCATGCCTGTCAAGGCCTTGTAATGAAGATAGCAACCATCTCTTTACTGTTTTTACAGGTGCTAGAGAGATGTTTAGGGCCATTCATGAAAGCGGATACACAAAATAACTGGTTTTGTTACTTAGATTTCATAGTTATAAAACGCTTCTATTCATGTCGCCAAGCAAGGTTTTTAAATTCTATAGCAATTCTTCATAACACCAATCACAAATGATGACATCATGTAGCTGTATTGATATACCATAAACTTTGATACAAGCAGGAACAAGGAAATTTGTATAAATATTGTATTAGAATGCACAAATTACTATCTTGTTTATCAGGACATAACAATAAATCGAATGGCCACCTGTTAAGTGCCATACATCAGGAATTCTCAAGCCAAACACTCAATACAATGACTAAGATTTTGGAGGCGAACTAAATAATATATTTTAATTTGTGATATGTTACCCAAGCCTAGGAATATAATTATGTTCTGTCTCATAATAATGGCAACCTTATGTACAAGAAAGTGAAAATAATTCCAGAGCATTTTGTGAAGGATACTTTGGGCCAAATCCACAAAGACCCGGCGTAACGGCGAATTTCTAATTTTAAGTTACACTGCCTTAAAATTTCTACCTAAGTGCCCGATCCACAAAGCACTTACCTAGAAATGAGGGCGATTCCCATTTAAATGAGGCGCGCTCCCGCGCCGACCGTACTGCGCATGCTCGTGACGTCATTTTCCCGACGTGCATAGCGCGAAATTACGTTACACCAGGCTTTGTGGATTGCGACGGGTCAATAAAGTTGCGTCGGGAAAAAAAATAGATACGGCGTGAAAAAAAAATTCTAATTCGAAAAAAAAACGCGTCACTAGACAGAAGGGTCTGCTTTTGCATGGTGAACTAACTTTACACCATGTAAAAGCAGCCCTAATTTTGCGTATGCAACTTAAAACTTACGGAGAAAAAACGAAGCAGAAAAGCTTCGTGGATCTCCGTAAGTGCTAATTTGCATACCCGAGGCGGCATTTCGACACGAAATGCCCCCAGCGGCGGATGCGGTACTGCATCCTAAGATCCGGCAGTGTAATTCAATTACACATGCCGGATCTTCTCCCTAACTATGGAAAACTGATTCTGTGGATCAGTTCCATAGCTCGGACCAGGGATACGACGGAGTAACAGCAGTTACTCCGTCGTATCTCTTTTGAGGATTTGGCCCTTTCACTTTCACAAAAAAAAGGGCTTCATTCTACGTTACTTGAACAACACTCTTTATACTTTAACTAAAAGTGATACTAAAGCCTTATTTTTTTTTATTTAAAAATAACAAACATGTTATACTTCCCTTCTCTGTGGGGTGCTTTTACACAGGGCAGCCTGGATCCTCCTTTTCTTGGGTCCCTCGCTGGCCCTCCTGACCCCTCCCTCCTGTAAAGTGCCCCCACAGCAAGCAGCTTGCTATGGGGGAACCTGAGCCGAAGCTCTGTGTATCCATTCAGACGCGGAGCCTTTGTTCGGCTCTGCCCCCTCTCTCTCCTTATTGGCTAACTGACTTTAACAGCAACGGGAGAAATTGGCACCACTGCTGTGTCTCAACCAATTGGGAAGGAGAGGCTCGGACAGCCGAGGTACTCGTGCAAATCGCTGGATCAAGATGGGCTCAGGCATGTATTAGGGGGGCTGCTGCACACAGAAGGTTTTTTTTATCTTAATGCATAGAATGCATTAAGATAAAAAAAACTTCTGCCTTTACAACCACTTTAAAGATCAAGATTACTTCTGGAAGGGTTTTAGCACAGCAGTACTCTCGAAACATCACTTCATCTCACTGAGACCAGCATCACATTTTTTTTTTGTAATATGCAGGGCTTTTTTTCAGGGGGAACTTGGGGGAACTCAGTTCCACCACCTCTGGCTCAGACCCTTTGGTGCCTGCTCACCACAATCACTTGTAAACGTAGAAGTCTGGTTTCTGTGTTTACAAGTGACAGCTTTGTAACCCCCTGAACTCTGCACTCTGTATGTAATGCAATTCTGGTATTTAATGCCCCTTTAAGACCCTTCTATTGTTTGTGAAATCTGAACAGGTCGTGGTTGAGTTCCTGCACCCATTTTCTGCGGAAAAAAAGCTCTGGTAATATGTGTATGCTTTTAGGATTGGTATTATGCATAAGCACCCAAAACAGATTCCTGGAGCTGGCGCCTGTCAAAATGCTGTAAAAACATCTGTGCAGTTGACTGAAGGGTTGCTGTTTATGATGGCTCACACTGTACTGAGCTTCTCAGTCACTTCTTGCATCAACTGACAACCTTTCTCATATGGCAGCCAAATATGAACATAATATTTACACAGTAGCAGATAGATCAAAATAACCTATTCCGAAATGAGAGGCATAACTACAAAGTTAATGTCAGACCCTCCATTTATTCATTAAAAAAGTTCTAGAAGTTTGAATTAAATACAATATAGAAAATACTTAATACAATAAATATTTATAGACACATCTTAGCCCATTATAGGTTCGATGTGTTGTGCATTCAGAGATAGAATTCTGCACGCTTTAGTTGTAATGAGTAGTTATTTGAGTTACTGTTGCCTTTCTATCATCTTGAACCAGTCTGCCCATTTCCCCCTGACCTCTGATATCAACAAGCCATTTTTGTCCACACAACTGCCACTCACTGGATATTTTCTCTTTTTTGGACAATCTCTGTAAACCCTAGATATGGTTGTGCATGAAAATCCCAGCAGATCAGCAGTTTTTGAAATACTCAGACCGGCCCATCTGGCACCAACAACCATGCCACGTTCAAAGTCGCTTCAATTCCATTTCTTCCCCATTTTGTTGCTCAGTTTGGACTTCAGCAAGTCGTCTTCACCATGTCTAGATACCTAAATGCATTGAGTTTCTGCCATGTGATTGGCTGATTAGCAATTTGTGTTACCAAGCAATGGAACAGGTGTACCTAATAAAGTGGCCAGTGATTTTTATATATAGCCACACTTGCCTTAAAGTAAATTGAATACATATGCACTAGACACACATGCCTTAAAGTTTCAAATAATTCATTGTATGTGTGAAATAGTTTTTAGTCATGTATACGTTTTTCTCTACTTGTATTAATAGACTTAAAAGACTTGAAGATAGGCTTTTGCGTTATAAGGCCATGTACACACGATTAGTTAAACCGATGAGAACGGTTTGATGGACCGTTTTCATCGGTCCAAACCGATCGTGTGTGGGCCCTATCGGTTATTTATCCATAGGTTAAAAAAAAGCAATCTTGTTTTAAATTTAACCGATGGATACCTAACCGATAGAAAAAAAACGATCGTATGTAGGCACGTCCATCGGTTAAAAATCCATGCATGCTCAGAATCAAGTCGACGCATGCTTGGAAGCATTGAACTTCGTTTTTTTCAGCACGTCGTTGTGTTTTACGTCACCACGTTCTGACACGATCTTTTTTTAACCGATGGTGTGTAGGCACGACTGACCATCAGTCAGATTCATCGGTTAACTGATGAAAATGGTCCATCAGACCATTTTCATTGGATGGACCGATCGGGTGTACAAGGCTTTATGCTCAAATATGCAGTTTATATACTTCTAGAGAACTATAACATATGGCCCACTTTTTTGCAGTCTTATTCAAGTTTTTTTTGGACCTTTTAACTTTCTGGGTCCCTATAAAGCCAATAAATAACACATAAAAAATACAATTTAAAACACGGAAATGTTACTACAGAAAGTACAGTTGTGCTCATAAGTTTACATTCCATGGCAGAATTTATGATTTCCTGGCCATTTTTCTGAGAATATGAATAACACAAAAACTTTTCTTTCACTCATGGTTAGTGTTTGGCTGAAGCCATTTATTATCAATCAACTGTGTTTACTCTTTTTAAATCATAATGACAACAGAAAATACCCAAAGGACCCTGGTCAAAAGTTTACATACCCTGGTGATTTTGGCCTGATAACATGCACACAAGTTGACACAAAGGGGTTTGAGTGGCTAATAAAGGTAACCATCCTCACCTGTGAGCTGTTTGCTTGTAATTAGTGTGTGTGTGTGTGTGTGTATTTGTTTGAAAAATGGCGCTCAGGCAGACGCCAGAAAGCAATCCCGGAGGCTGGTAGCTCTTCCCTTGGGACACCGCAGCATTCAGAGGGCACGTAAGCTCTATGTGGTTGGTGGGGCACTACCAGGGAGAGACACCTACTCCTGTAGCATGAAACTGTGTGTTTAAGTTGCATACTTAATGTAGATTGTTAAACTGAGCACAGTAGTATATGCTTTTTGGTACCTTGGCTTGTTGCTTGGTAAGATGGCTTCCCTTAGGAAAGGTTCAGGGGCTAAGAGCAAGAAAGCAACGCCGCAGGAGACAGGAGGCTCTAGTCGCATCTGCTCGGTACCTTCTTTCCCTGTAAGCCTTGATTTGATGATACAGGAGGAACCTTTGCCACTATCAGGAGTTTCTCCAGTGGCACCTGGTCCTGCATATGTCACTGAGGACACTTTTGCTGCAGCTGTGGAAAAATGAGAAAATAAAATTGCTAATTTAATCGCTAAGTCTTCACAAAGGGACAAAAAGCAAAGCATATCTCCCTCTTCAAATTTAGATCCTCTGTCAGAAAGATCTGAGGAGAAAAGTGAGGAGAATGAACCTGCAGAGGACAGGGATGAGGAGTCGGACAGCTCAGGGGTATCAGAGGAAGCCTTTTCCGCTTCCCAGTTACTAAAATCGCAGATACAATGTTATACTGTAGCGGTGCAAACTGCATTCAGACTGCCCCCCTCGGAGTTATCTGAATCACCTGTCTCCTCCCTGGGCTCGTTAAGGTCTCTACAGAGTTCAAGCTCGTTTCCAGTTCATCCGTTGTTAAAAAAAAAAATATTTACGCAGACTAGTTACATTCAGATAAGCGTTTCACTCCTCCAAAGAAGTTTGAAATTCTTTATCCCATGGAGGAGGAATTTACCAAGAAGTGGAGTTTACCTGCAGTAGATGCAGCTATATCTTGTGTAAGCAAGAACCTGACTTGTCCAGTAGATGATGTACAGGTGTTTAAAGACCCTTCAGAAAAGAGGTTGGAATCCTTACTGAAATCTTCCTTCCTGCTGGCAGGATCAGATGCACAACCCACTGTAGCTGCAGTGGGTATGTGTCAGGTCCTAAAGGACCAGGTAAAAGAGGGGCTAAAGGAATTATCTCCAGAACAAGCCAAATTATGGGAATATTTGCCTAAAGCCTTGTTTTACTACAGATGCTAGCGATCCAGCAAGCAATCTTGCCTTATACTCCAGTTGGTGCATATGCGCAGAGTCCTCTGGTTAAAACATTGGTCTGCGGAGGTACCATGCAAAAAGCTTCTGACAAGTTTTCCTTTTCATTGTGAACGTCTCTTTGGGGAAGATTTGGAGAAATACATCCAAAAGATATCTAGCGGAAAGTCTACACTGCTGCCAGAGAAGGGGAAAAACAAGCGATCTTGTTTTAAACGTTCTCTCTCCCCTGCTCCTGGTAAAACTACCTCCAGCCAGTGGCGACGGCATTTTCAGCCAACCACAAAAGCTAAGGAAGCCAGACCAGGGCCAGAGAAACAAGAAGCAGTGGGGGTCAAAAGCTAACAAGCAAAACCCCAAAGCCTCTGCATGAAGAGACACCCCCGCTCGGCCGAGTGGGGGGACGGCTTCATCAGTTTTCAGCGGTATGGCAGACGGAGATCCAGGACAAATGGGGGGTATCCACTGTATGCCTAGGGTACAAGTTGGAATTTCTAGAAATCCCATCTTAACAGTTCCGAAGCTCAGGGCTCTCCAAGGATCCCCTAAAAAGAGCTTCCTTCTTCAAGGGATTGGATCACTTGTTGTCCCAAGGTCACAGAAGTACTCCTAAGGGAACAGGGTTCAGGTTTTTATTCGAACCTCTTTGTGATCCCAAAACCAAGTGGAGACGTCAGACCCATTCTGGATCTAAGATTGCTAAATCAGTTTCTGAACATTCGCCATTTCCGAATTTCCGATCAGTGGCCGTCACCCTACAAGGCGGGGAATTCATGGTGTCCATAGACATCAAGGAAGCATATTTACATGTATCTATCCATCCCGCTCACCAAAGATTTTTAAGGTTTATGGTAGAAGGTCGCCACTTTCAGTTTGTGGCTCTACCCTTTGGGGTGGCTACAGCACCCCGGGTATTCACAAAGGTACTAGCTCCTTTGTTGGGCAATCTCAGAGCACAATGCATAAAGATAACAGCCTATCTAGACGATCTGCTTGTAATAGATCAGTCCATGGCAGGACTAGACCACGCAGTGCTCACCACTATAAAATACCTGGAGCACCTAGGATGGATTGTAAACTTACAAAAGTCCTCTCTACAACCCCAGAGAAGGGTAGAGTATCTGGGCATGATCATAGATACAACCCAAAGCCGGGTGTTCTTACCAGAATCAAAGATCAAGTCACTAAGGGACCTGATCCTTGTAGTCAAGGCAAAGAGACCTTCAATCCACCTTTGCATGCGACTGTTAGGCAAGATGGTAGCCTCTTTCGAGGCCGTTACTTATGTCCAGATTCATCAAACTACTTCAGGGCAGCATTCTAGCTGCCTGGAACAGGAAGATCCAAGCTCTGGATCTACCCATGTGCCTGTCTTCACAGGTGTGCCAAAGCTTCAGTTGGTGGTTACAAACCAAGAACTTACAGAAAGGAAGATCCTTTCTCCCAGTCACCTGGAAGGTGATATCTACAGATGCCAGCCTAAGGGGCTGGGGAGCTGTGTTGGAAGAAACTTCAGCCCAGGGGACCTGGGCAAAGATCGAGAGAAGTAGGCCCATCAACATACTCGAGTTACGGGCAGTATACTTAGCCCTTTTAGACCTGGACAAGCAGGTTAGATGGTCACCCAGTTCGGATTCAATCCGACAATGCTACAGCAGTGGCTTACATCAATCACCAAGGAGGCACCCCAAGTCAAGGCGCCCAGAAGGAGGTGAATCGCATCTTAAGATGGGCAGAAGAACATGTTCCTTGTCTTTCTGCAATCTTTATTCTAGGGGTAGAAAACTGGCAAGTAGACTACATGAGTCGCCAGCAACTTTATCCAGGAGAGTGGTCTCTCCACCCCAAGATATTTAAGGCCAAATGCAAGAAATGGGGAACTCCAGATGTAGATCTGTCAGCCTCCAGGTTCAACAGGAAATTGGACAGCTTTGTGTCCAGGACAAAAGATCCTCTGGCCTACGGATTGGATGCACTAGTGGTTCCATGGAATCAGTTTTCACTGATCTATGCATTCCCTCCTATCTCCCTTCTACAGAAGCTACTCCGCAGGATCAAAGAGAAAAAGATTCCTGTAATCTTAGTGGTCCCAGATTAGCCCAGAAGACCTTGGTACGCCGAGATCATAAAGATGGCGGTAGGAACACCTTGGAAACTTCCGCTTTGCCACAACCTGCTGTCGCAAAATCCATCCTTCCTTACAAACGCTAAGTTTGACGCTTTGGCTGTTGAGACCCACATTCTGAAAAAGAGAGGGATCTCAGATTCAGTGCTTTCTACACCGAATAATGCCAGAAAGCCAGCCTCCAGACTTATTTACTAGTCTGGAAAGCATATGTTTCATGGTGTGAAACCAACAAATGGAATCCTCAAAGATATGACATAAGTTGGATTCTTGCCTTTTGCCAGCTAGGAGTGTATATGAAATTAGCCCTTAGAGCTGATATTTGACCCTAAATGGTACTATCAGTCTTCTTTCAAAGACGGCTGGCATCTCATTCCCTAGTGCAGGCTTTCATTCAGGGGGTACTACGGATCAATCCGCCAGTCAAGTCTCCCTTGTGCCCATCAGGTCTGAATCTAGTATTATCTGTGTTGCAGAAGCAACCCTTTGAACCTATTCGCCACATTCCGCTGATACTTTTAAGCAGGAAATTGGCGTTTTTGATTGCTATTTTTTCAGCTAGAACAGTATCTGAATTGGCAGCTCTTTCTTGCAAAGAGCCTTATTTAATTTGTCGTAAAAACAAAATTGTACTACGACCCCAGCCTGAATTTTTACCTAAGGTGGTGTCGGTTTTTCATTTAAATCAGGACATTGGGAGAGCGCATGCGCGGGCGGCGGGAGCGGATGCATTCCTAGACCGCTCTGCACACCCCCGGCACTTTGAGCTATATTTAGCAACCCTGCTTACCCTCGGACGCAGTTGGCGGCAACTGGGGCTCACTACGGAGACCCGTTCTATGTCCACCCGGTCGGCGGGGAAGATCGGCGACTCACGCTGTCAGCCTCGTGGGTCCGGGACAAATTCTAAGATGGCGACCGCTGCTAGCGCCATGCGGACGGATGGAAAAAAGACACAGGCTCAAATACATCCACAGGGGAATAAGGGGAAACCCCCTGCTTCGGGGAATTGCAGTGTGTCTCCAGCTAAGATCCCTCAGATTTCAGGTGAGCTGACTGATTCTCCCTGTGCTCCATCCAGCCCTGCTAAATCTTATTCACAGGCTCTTCTATCATCTCCAAGCCCTGCTTCCCATACTTCCTCTGCTCTTGATAAAGATATGGCGGATATATTCCTCAGCCAGACCAGTGATCAAGAGGCAGACACTGATGGTTTACAGCCCAGTATCCATGATGCAGACCTTGGTAGTCCTGGAGTTTCCCTGGCTCCCCTGCCTGCACCGCTCCCATATTCTCCAGATACTATCCTTTTAGCACGTTTTGCAGATATGTTACAAAAAGAATTGGGGAAAGCTACCACTAAGCTGGCTGCAGATATAAAGCAGGATTTTCAGGAGCTAGGCTGTCGCTTAGACAGCATTGAATCTAAAGTTGATGAAACTGTTCACAAAGTGGCGCAGAATTCTACTATGGTTACTGAGCTTCATGATCGCTTGGAGGATGTTTACGCTAAAATAGACGACCTTGAAAATCGCGACAGGCGCTATAACTTTCGTATCCGTGGCTTGCCAGAATCAGTTAAAGATCTCCCCTCTGTCGCTTATTTTTTGATGCAATCTGCTATCCCTGATATTGACGAATTCCACATGGAAATTGACCATGTTCATAGGGCTCTTGCCCCTCTGAGGCAGGATGGGCCTCCCAGGGATGTAATTGTGAAGCCTCACTTCTTCAGGGTCAAAGAAGCGGTCATGAGGTACGCCAGGGAACACCCGGACCTGGAATTTGAAGGCTACAAGCTCCAGATTTTTGCGGACATTTCCCAGGCTACCATTCAGAAACGAAGAGCGTTTAAACCTTTGCTTTCGCCTTTGGTACAACGTGATATTCGCTATCGATGGAACTATCCTTTTCGCTTACAATTTACTTACAACAACAGATCACATTCTTTTGCCACATTTGCTGAAGGTGAAAAAATCATGCTGAAATTGGGATTTATCTCCCATGACCCATCATCCCAGAACCAAACAAGATCCAGCGGTCCTTCGCCCTCACCTCTTTGGTCTTCCCCGACATCACGGAAATCTGCGACTTCTCGCCGAGTTACCTGAGAACTTCCTGATTGACATCAGTTGATCTTTTTGTTTTTGGTCTTTTTCTTTTTTTTTTTGTTTTGTTCCTGTCAATATGGCGGTTGGTCCTCCTGTGGGACATTAGTCGCTGCCTATATTTTGCTCTTACTCTAGGTGTGTCTGAACCTGGTGTTTTTTTTGTTTTTTTGGGACGCATTGGCTATATTAATATTATGACTTGGGTGGGATTCCTTTTTTTTTTTTTTTTTTTTTTGGTGTTTGAGGGTGGGATTGGGGGGTCATTTTACTTGATGTTTTATACCTGTGCCGGGGGGTGGCTATGCTCTCTCCTGATTTGTCGGACTCTTCCCATTGGTTACCTTTGGTGGAGACTCCCACATTTCCAGAACTTGGGTTCTGGACTACTTGGTTACATTTTTGGTGTTTTCTATTGACTAAAAATTTCTCTATGTTACACCTCTTGATACTGGGCGTGCCTATGCCCTTGTATCATTTCTCTTTCCTTTTCTCTTTACTTTTTCTATTTTTAACCTTTTTTTCCTTTTGTCTTCTGAGGGTCAGCCGGAATTTCATCTGGACTTTCGTGTTGTCCGTCCATTGGTGGGTGAGTCTGAAATCTACGGTTGTTCTTTTCCTTAACCATGTCCAAGTTCACTGATTCCATCGGAACCATACGACTGCTGTCACATAACGTTCAGGGGCTGGGTTCACAGTCTAAACGTATCAAATTGTTTAATTATTATAGGTCCATAGGGGCGGATATTGTGGCCCTTCAGGAAACACATTTTCTTTCTTCCTTTACTCCCCGGTATATCCATAAAAATTATCCTGTTTGTTATTTTGCTAATGCTACGGAGAAAAAACGAGGGGTGGCGCTCTGTCTGTCCAGACGGCTTTCATTTACTGAATCTAAGAAATATTACGAGACAAGGAGGGGAGGTACTTATTAGTGAAAGGACACTTGGGGGAAAATTTAGTGACGATCCTGGTATATTATGCCCCTAACACGAACCAGGTTGCTTTTTTTCCACTCTTTGTTTCATTCCTTGGCATCTGAATTTGAGGGTGATGTCATTATAGCTGGTGATTCTAACTTGGCGCTGGATCACGTGTTGGATAAGTTGCATCATTCTCACCTTCAGTCCCCTTCTAAACAAAGCCGTAAATTTGCTCAGCTGTTACACCATTATGATTTTATTGATGCTTGGAGGGAGGCCAATCCTACCACTCGAGACTATTCCCACTTTTCCAGGGCCCATAACCGTTATTCACGTATCGATCATGTGTTTCTCCCCTCGGGTCTGTTGCCCAAATTGGTCTCGGCTAAGATAGTTACGACATCTTTGTCTGATCACGACCCCATAGTTTTGGTGTTCACTAATTTATCTGTCAGATTATCTAAATCCCATTGGAGATTGAATGAATCATTACTTAGTGATGAGTCTTATTGTTTGGACATTCTTTCTCATTTGAAGGAATACTTTGATATCAATAGGGCGGAGGATACCACTCCCGCCATTAATTGGGCAGCCCATAAGGCCTCTATAGGGGGTTTTTTGATCCAGTTAGCATCTAGACTTAAAGTTTGTGATGAGGTAATCAGTGTCAAGACTAAGGAATACGAAAAGCTAGCGACTCAACACAAACGCTCCCCACACCCTGACTTATTGGTTAGGCTTGAACAGGCACGTATGGAACTTAATGTTTGTCTAACCACTAAGGCGGAAAAACATTTACGATGGACTAATCATACATTTTTCACTTGGCGGGATCGACAGGGTTCGTTATTGGCACGTAAACTTTCCCCCAAACATTCTCACGTGGCTCTTCCAAAAATTTGACTCCCAAATGGTAATCTCTCCCAACATCCCCATAAAGTTCTTCAGGAATTTCAAGATTTTTACGCTAAATTATACAACCCAACCCAAGACCGCACCCCTGTCTCCATTAATGTTTTTTTGCACACCTTATCACTACCATCTCTCACTGAATCCCATAGAGAACTTATGGACCAACCCATTACCTGTGAAGAAATACAGACTACTATTAAGGTAAATCTCCGGGCCCTGATGGCCTCTCTAATATTTACTATAAGAAATTCTCTGAACAGTTGGCTCCTCACATGGCTCTCTATTTCAATTTTTTGCGGGATGGCGGAAAAGTTCCTTTAGATGACAATAGGGCATACATTAGTGTTATCCCCAAACCACATAACGACTCCACAGACATTCTTAATTATTGGCCTATATCTTTAATTAATTGCGATCTTAAAATCCTGACGAAACTTTTAGCTATGCGACTTGGTACTTTTTTAGAGCAATATATTCACAAAGATCAATCTGGATTTATAACCGGACGTCAAACGTTGGACCAGATTCGTCGTTCCATAGCGTTGATCTCTGCAGTGCGCTCTAAATGGGCTGCCCCTGTGTCGAGGGAATTATTACTTCTATCTTTGGACCTTCATAAGGCCTTTGATAGCTTACATTGGGATTACTTATTTGCTACTCTGGAGGCTTTTGGATTTGGCTCTACTTTTATCTTATTGCTTAAACAACTTTATAGTAACCCATCAGCCCAGGTTTCCGTTCGGGGCTATAAATCGGCATCATTTCCTATTCGACGTGGGACGAGACAGGGCTGCCCGCTCTCCCCTTTGTTATTTGCCCTAGCGATTGAACCTCTGGCTATATCAATTCGATCTCATCCTGATATACGTGGCATTTGTTGTGGGCAGCGGGAGCATAAATGTTCCTTGTTTGCCGATGACATTCTCATGTATGTCACAAATCCTCAATTGACTTTACCTAATCTTTTGACCCTGTTCCATCGGTTTTCTCGGATCTCGGGGCTATCTTTAAATACCCAAAAGACGACGGCTCTTAATATTTCTTTGCCCACCTCGACAGTCTCGACCCTATGAACTCTCTATAATTTTCAATGGACGCAAACTTCATTGCCATACTTAGGCGTCCAACTGACAGCCTCGATCGCTACTCTGTATCGAGCCAATTATCCCCCACTTTTCAGTCGACTCCGGGAGGATCTTCGGCGATGGGCAGATTATCCCTTGTCCTGGTTTGGTAGAATCAACTCCATTAGGATGACATTTTTACCTAAGTTACTTTATTTTTTTAGGACTTTGCCAATTGCGGTCCCGAGGGGGGATTTACAACGATTACAATCAGATGTTTTCCATTTTGTTTGGAACAATAAGAAACCGCGAATGAATAAATTGACACTATGTCTCAAAACAGTCTGGTGGACTTGGCCTCCTTAATTTGCAGGCTTATTATCAGGCGGCTCAAATAACCCAGCTTTCCTACACAACGGCCAAACGATCTACACCCCTTTGGGTCTCTATTGAGGCCCTTTCATGCCACCCCTTTGCTATAGGCTCTCTAATGTGGCTTCCTGGTCGTCTTCGCCCTCCGATCTTATGCCCTACCCTATCCCATTCACTTGCGGTCTGGGATGGAGTACGACATCGCAAACCTCTGTCCTCCCCACATACTCCATTGGCTCCCGTTTTCTTTAACCCTGAATTTTCTCCCGGAATGACTCCAATGCTGTTCCTTTGGTGGCTGAACAAGGGGCTTTTTAGGATAGGAGACTATCTTGTTAGGGATCAACCGCATTGATTGCAATATCTTACAGATACATTCCAGATGCCTTATGGCGAGATATTTAGATATAATCAGATTATTTCTTTTATAAGATCTAAAATTAATCGGTTGGACGAACCCCTGGTTCTTACAAATTTTGAATTATCTTGCCAAATAAAAGGCCTTTTACGGGGAAGGATATCTACGGTATACACTATCCTTACTGACCCGAATACCAAGCTCCCTTACATGAAACAGTGGGAACGGGATTTGAATACCACGTTGGAATTATCAGATTGGCAAGATGTTGCCTTCGCTTTATCCAAAATATCTATTAATACTACATTAATTGAAGCAAATTACAAAACACTTCTACGTTGATATTTAGTCCCAACCAGAGTCGCTAAAATGCACCCGTCCGCATCGCCCAATTGCTTCAGACGTTGTGGTCAGATGGGTACAACGCTTCATGTTTGGTGGCAGTGCCCCGTGGTCACTAGATTTTGGATTCGCATATTTAATTTAATTTACTCGGTAACAGGGGTTAATTTACGTCGATCCCCGCAATCAGCGCTTTTTCATAAGTTGCCTGGTGAGGTTCCCAAGAAATCAATGAAACTAATTACATATGTGTTTTTAGCAGCGAGAATAACTATTGCTAGACACTGGAAGCAGTCGGTGGTTCCCCTTGATTACGTGAAGAATAAACTTAATTGGATCATGGTTAACGACAGACTCACCTGTATCCTTCGCAATTCTACTAAGAAGTTTAATATAACATGGGATCCGTGGATACGGTACATATCTCCACCTTAGGGTGCTTCCGGCTGGCCCTCTTCTCTTCTCTCCTATTTTCTTCTTCTCTTTTTCTTCTTCTCTTTCATTTTCTTTTTTCTTTTAAAACATTTAAGGTTGAATTGGCCATTGTTGTTATTGTGGCTAACTATGGGATGCTTTGACGGAATTTCTGTCTCTACGTTGACATGATGCTGGTAGAAGTATATGGAGGGGTTCCCCTTTTTCTCCCCTTCCCTACTCTTCCTTATCCTCCCTTACTTTTCCCTACGCTCCCCAATCCCTCCCCCCTCCTTTCTCTTCCCTTCCTTCTTCCTCTTTTCCTTCCCTGCTTTTTATAATATACATCTGTCTCCCTGTGTGAATCACTCTTAAGATTATGGGTTAATGTGGCTTCCTGAGACAACCACTAGTTGGACCCTAGGGAGTCAAGAATAGATCTCATTAGCTTCACTCTTATTTTATTTGTTATTTTTCTATTTCTTTACTATTCCATGAATAGTCTAACTACTGAAGAGGGGAAAGATACGGTATAAAGGGGACATTGAGTTTATCCATGATTATTCTCATGTCATATGGTTATATTAATGGGCTTTCCCGTTACCTGTATTTTTTGTTGAGTCTCTTTTTTATCCATAGGTTTTATGTTTACGATTATTTGTATAAGTAATGTAATTTGACAGAGCTCGATTGTTCTTTCTGTCTTTGTCACTTGTGCCTTATACAACTTTGTTCATTTTCAATAAAAATATTGAAATATAAATCAGGACATTGTCCTGCCTTCTTTTTTTCTGAATCCGCAAACAGCAGAGGAAAAGTTGTTATACTCTCTAGATGTGAGAGCTGTAAAGGTGTATCTGCAGGCAACCTCTCAGATACGCAAGACAAATATTTTGTTTATTTTGCCGGGTGGTCCCAAGAGGGGACCAGGATCCACTATCTCCAGGTGGATGCGACAGACAATTTTTCAAGCCTATGGTTTAAAGAATAGGACCCTTTTTCTGTTAAGGCGCACTCAACCAGGACGATAAGTGCTTCATGGGCAGTGCACCATCAGGCTTCGTTGACTCAGATCTGTAAAGCTGAAACTTGGTCCTCAGTCCACACATTCTCCAAATGTTATCAGGTGGAAATGAGAGGACAGGAGGATGCCGCCTTCGGGCGAAGTGTGCTGCAGGCAGCGGTATAAAGCTTCTAGTCCCTGGCGGTCTGCTTGATCTGTGTCTCGCCCCCTTCATATGGAGCAGTGCTCTGGGACATCCCATTATGTAAACACTTAGGTTCTGTGTCCCGTGGTGTACGATAAAGAAAATAGGATTTTTAAAACAACTTACCTGTAAAATCCTTTTCTTGGAGTACACCACAGGACACAGAGGTCCCACCCTTCCTATGGGAAACATTATTGCTTTGCTACAAAACAGGTACTTCCTGGATGGGAGGGGCTATATGGAGGGGAACTGTCTTTGATTGGTTGTTCCAGTATCCAATCACCTCTGGTGAGCATATAACCCACTATGTAAAGACTAAGGCTGCATTCACACCTGAGCGTCGGTCGTTCGGCGTTTTTTTCCGGCGTTTTGTCGCGCGTATTCATGCTTATTTGCGCGTTTGCATACAGCGTTGTCCGACGTTTTTGTACTTTGACGTTTTTTATTTTAGCCAATAGGAAAAACTATCATCTTTTCATCACTTGTTGCTATGTTGGTAGATTTTTTTAATCTTCTGCATGGGCGACAAGTTCTATTGATTAAAGCGACGAAACGCCCGTAGCAAACGCCCGTTGTCGCGCAAGTCACTTGAATCGAGCGTTTACATTACTTTCTATGGGAAATGGAAACGCTCAAATACGCCCAAACCGCCCGATACGCGTGACAAAAAAGGGTCCGGAACTTTTTTTGGCTACAGGCGATGGGCGTCAGGCGCATCAGCGTTCAGATGTGAACCATCCCCATAGACTTTCATGTATTTTGGTCCCTCTGGCGTTTGTGAGCGTCGCGCTACAGGCGACAAAACGCCTAGGTGTGAATGGGCTCTTAGGCTCTGTGTCCCGTGGTGTACTCCAAGAAAAGGATTTTACAGGTAAGCTGTTTTAAAAATCCAATTTTTTTTTATTGAGATATTTATTTAGCAAATGGTAAAAGATATTGGGCGGGATTCAGAAAGAAGATACAACGTTGTATCTCCTGATACGCCGTCGCATCTCTGAGCCCGGCCGTCGTATCTATGCGCCTGATTTATAGAATCAGGTTACGTATAGATATGCCTAAGATCCGACAGGTGTAAGTGACTTACACCGTCAGGTCTTGGGCTGCAATTCCAGGTCGGCCGCTAGGTGGCGCTTCCATATCTTTTACGCGTCGAATATGCAAATGAGCATTTACGCCGATTCAGAAACGAACGACCGCCCGGCGCTTTTTTTTTACGTCGTTTGCGTTCGGCTTTTTCCGGCGGAAAGTTACCCCTGCTATAGGAGGGGTAAGTGCGGCGTATCCTATGTTAAGTATGGCCGTCGTTCCCGCGCCGAGTTTTGAATTTTTTACGTCGTTTGCGTAAGTCGTTCGCGAATATGGCCGGACGTAATTTACGCTAACGTCGAAACCAATGACGTCCTTGCGACATCATTTGGAGCAATGCACGCTGGGAAAATTTGCGGACGGCGCATGTGCTGCTCGATCGGCGCGGGAACGCGCCTGATTTAAATTGTACACGCCCCCTAGCCGCGGAATTTGAATTCCGCCGGGGGATTTACGATACGCCGCCGCAACTTTAGAGGCAAGAGGCCAGATTCAGATCCACTAACCTATCTGATTTACGTTAGGCCGACGCAATTTATTGAGGCAAGTGCTTTATTCAGAAAGCACTTGCCTCTAAAGTTGCGGCGGCGTATCGTAAATCCCCCGGCGGAATTCAAATTCCGCGGCTAGGGGGCATGTACAATTTAAATCAGGCGCGTCCCCGCGTCGATCGAACAGCGCATGCGCTGTCCGCAAATTTTCCCAGCGTGCATTGCTCCAAATGACGTCGCAAGGTGGTTTCAACGTTAACGTAAATTACGTCCGGCCGTATTCGTGAATGACTTACGCAAACGACGTAAAAAATTAAAATCTCGGCGCGGGAATGACGGCCATACTTAACATAGGATACGTCGCACGTACCCCTTCTATAGCAGGGGTAACTTTTCGCCGGAAAAAGCCGAACGCAAACGACGTAAAAAAAAAGCACCAGGCAGGCGTTCGTTTCTGAATCGGCGTAAATGCTCATTTGCATATTCGAAGCGTAAAAGATATGGAAGCGCCACCTAGCGGCCGGCCTGGAATTGCAGCCTAAGATCCGACAGTGTAAGTCACTTACACCTGTCGGATCTTAGGCATATCTATGCGTAACCTGATTCTATGAATCAGACACATAGATACGACAGCCGGACTCAGAGATATGATGGCGTATCAGGAGATACGGCGCTGTATCTTCTTTCTGAATCCGGCCCAAGTGCTTTCTGAATAAAGCACTTGCCTCAAAAAATTGCGGCGGCGTAACGTAAATCAGATGGGTTACGCGGATCTAAAGATCCGCTAACCTATCTGAATCTGCCCCCCAGTGTTTTTTTTTTTCAAAATTGCCGCTTTTCTTTTGTTTATAGCGCAAAAAAATAAAAACCGCAGAGATGATCAAGTACCACCAAAAGAAAACTCTATTTGTGGGAAAAAAAAGGAAAAAACACACAAAAGCAGCATTACCTGGATGTTCAACATACCAGACATGTGCATGACAAAAAATGTGTTTAGTTTCGATTGGTAATCTAGTTATTTTGTTTTGTTCAATTCAGTTGATTTGTTCATTTCTTATTGGGGGTTCATATTCGGAATTCGAATTCAGAATTTTTCGAATTTTCTTTCTTTTCCAGTTCGATGTTGAATTTGATTTGAATTTCAGTCCGCATTTCCAAATTTCATTTGTTATTCGGTAAAATTTGTTTATATTGTAATTCAGATATATCCGAACAACAAAATTTGTCTAAATATTAATTCGGAACGAAAAAAACTGCACATGTCTACAACATGCACAGCAAACTAGGATTACACAGTATGCATTGAACATCAGCGTAAGATCATTGAGATAGGTTAAGGGATCATAGTTGCACTTGCTGCATATATTTGTGCACTTATGGGTGTGTGCAATGCAAGCATAACATAGAAATCTATCCCTATTATTGTTCATTTGTCTTGGTAAATCAAAACCACTTTCTCAGACATATTAGTCCGAAATTCTGAGATAACAGGGGTTGATTTAATAAAGGCGAATAGGCTGTTGACTTTGTAAAGGGAATTTTAATTTTGCAAGAGCATTTTCTCTTAGCTTAGTGAATGTGCAAAGAAAAGTAAAAAAACAAACTTATTTTTGATTGCACATGATTGAATGATGGTCACCCTATTCGCTAAGCTAAGCAAAAAATTCCTTGCAAAGTGAACAGTAAACTTGCATTTAGAAAATCCAACCCAATATCTCACAGCATTGTAAAATAAAATAATTTGATAGTTATCAGATCTTCTTTTTCACCTGGCACCAGGACTCTTCAGTACTGCAGAGCCCTGGGGGTAAAAAGGTGAAAAAACAAAACACTTTTATGTGTATTTATAAAGAGAAGATGTATCCATATTTATGTTAAAGGATTGTCTGTATAGGTTATCCTCTTCAAAAATACTTATCATCCGGGGGTTAGCCCAGCTGTGAGGAGTGAAATTTCTTCTGACCAACTTTTATTTGAAATCTCATTGTTTTCATTTGATTATTTTGGCTCTAAAACAGGTAGGTGTTTAGTGAAATGAATGTGCCCTGCCTTTAAAGCAGAAATAATGTCTACAATACATACCAGGCCCGGATTGGCCAATCGTGAGAACCAGGATAATTTCCGATGGGCTGGTCGGGTAGCGGGCCGGTTGCGGGCCGCCAGCTTTGACAGGGGAACAGGGCGGAAAAATCAGGGCTGATTTGAGACGGCTGCACAGGGTGCAGTTCACCCAGGTGCCACAGAGGTGAGGGCGCTCAAGCGCCAGAGTGTTCACTGCTCCCCTCCCTCCTCCTCCTCCTCTCCTTGTCGGCGTCTCTGCGAGTGAGGAGCTGGGGTGAACCAGGCACCCCTGGGATGCTGGGCCGGGATATCCCCCTTACCGCACTGTGTGAGCCGCATAGTCTGCCTGCCGCCGCCGTGTAGCCTCCGCTACAGTCAGTCTGTAGCTGTGCGCCGCTCGTATCCTCCTTTCCCCTCCTCCTCCCTTACAGTCACCGACAGCAGGGAGCGGCCACCCCAGCCATGTCCACACACACAACCATCACTTTGTGGGGAAGGTCCCTCTCCGCCCCAGTAAATTGCCTGGATTGGCCGGGACCTTGTCAGCCTCTCAGTGAGTCAGTGGATCTTGCTGGAGCAGAGCCAAGTGTCGGGACACTCACCCGTGGCCATGCGGGTTGTTTGATGTCCCACGCGCTGCAATCTCAGCTCGGGAGAGACGCTGACTAAAGCTGGCTGCAGCCACCTCCTCGGCTCTGTGTCTGATCTCTTCCTGTATACAGACAGGAGGAGGAGGAACACTGATGTGCATGATCTTCCATGCTGATATGAGGTATGTGATTGTTATACTGGGGCATGTGATTGTTATACTGGGGCATGTGATTGTTATGCTGGGGCATGTGATTGTTGTACTGGGGCATGTGATTGTTGTACTGGGGCATGTGATTGTTATGCTGGGGCACGTGATTGTTATGCTGGGGCACGTGATTGTTATGCTGGGGCACATGATTGTTATGCTGGGGCACGTGATTTTTATGCTGGGGCATGTCATTGTTATACTGGGGCATGTGCGTGTTATACTGGCAGATCCCTGTAGCCGGGGGTGCAGCGGGCAGTGTGATTCCTGTGCACGGGGGATTCCTGGACGTGTTATTATTGGTAATCCTCCTGGAGGGCCAGAGTGGATGTTTATATAAGGGGGGGAGGGTGGAAAAAAATTCTGCCCCGGGCGCCCATAACTCTGGTTACGCCACTGTACAAGAGGGGGAGAAGGAGAGCGCTGCAGTCTTGGCTCAAATCAGGGCCAGGGCAGTGTTTGTGGTGAGTCTGAAGTGGTGATGGGGCACAGTAATGAGCAAGTGATGGGGCACAGTAATGAGCAAGTGATGGGGCACAGTAATGCTGAAAGCGATGGGGCACAGTAAGGCTGTATTGATGATCCTGTCCTGTTATTTATTGTTCTAATAAATCTTCACTGTGAAGCAAAACTTAGGTTACTGTATTTGCACTGAATTGGAAATATTTTTCGAAAAATACTATGAATTACAGGCTGTAGAGAACAGTGCACCATTGCAAACTTATATTTTGAGGTTTTAATTACATTATTTTAATAGTCGTGAACTAAAGTGGGCTGGTCTAAGGCATGAAACTCCAGGGCTGAAAATGAGTCCCACTCTGGCCCTGATACATACCTCTGTCTGACACCCACAAGGTCCTTCACCCGTGCCAGCTTCTTCTTTTTGCTGGCTTCTTCTAGGTGCTGGTCCATTGGCTGCCTTGATTGGCTGGTGTGGGATAATGTAACATCTGAACATGCCCAGGAGTTCAGTCATCCTGGCACACAGGCAATGTGCCAAAATATAGACTGAACTGTGCATGACCAGCTCAGTGTATATTTTAAAGGGGACTACGAGCAGGCAGGTTTATTGATTTTATTGCAGAAGAGACCGTGCATGCCTCTTCTTCAATAAAGAACCTGTCTGCTTGAATTTTTTTGAATTTGGAGTTTAGTTACGTTTTAAGATGGAGTGTCCCTAGTCAAATGCAGTGCTATTTTTGTAACTAGGCTCAAACCAGCTTGAGCTTGCTTACAATTGTTGTGCTTTGTAGGTTTCTTATAAGCTCAGGACCTTAATCATTACTGCTTACTGCTTTGTGTTGTTCCTGAAAAATTTGTATGAGAGATAATTATGAGTTGTGAAAATGTATCTGCCAAAGCCAATCTCTAAGGGTTTTTGTCCAGTGGTGTGAGTGGGTGAAGGTGATAGGGGTCATTTCTCCTGGGCTTCTGCCTGGTGAGGATGTCACAGTGTGTAACACTGGAGGGATCTTGTGTCCTAGGACCTGCTCTAGCTGAGGGCCCTTGTTAAAGCTTAAAGAATTTCAGCTGTTCTGGGGAAGGGTACATTCACTGGGAGTGGAGCAGAAAAATAGATACCTGTATGGAGCTTGCACAGGGTCACAAGAATTTGTTTGGTTGCTCCAAAAGGTCCAACAACATTTTTACCTGCCACAAGAAATCCTGAGCTATTTTTCCAATATGTGGCTATCATGTGCCACGACCATATCTCCAGAATTTACTGAACAAAATAAAACCTTAAAATAAAACAACTGGCACCCCACTCTATATTTACACCACAATAAACCATGGAGTTCACCCTGAGAAGTGAAATGCAAGCCTGCCATACTACCTAAGGGGTCATCCTCAACCACACAGAGAGGAGAAGTGCTATAAATGTATTAACAAGTTTTGAATATTTAGTTTCAATTGTTATTTTATCAATAATATAATGGCCAAATGAAGAAATCCACAACCTAGTGGAAACAGATCAATGTACATACAATACCTCAGGTCAGTCATAAAATTGATTTGTTATTACCATATTAAGGTATGAGACAAATTTTTATTGAAATGTACATCATGCTAAAAAGTACAAAATTATAGGTCCAGAACAAAGCGAGGAAAAAAAGGAAAGCAAAATGGATAGACGATATATTGTAAGATAAGCTGGTAAAGGCACAATAGTGAATGGATGGGTGGGGTTTCAGTTTCCTAAGTTACCTTATAAGTAGTAAGTCTTGACACATGGCAGGGTACACTTAATAGGGTGGGAACACATTTAGAATATTTAATATTACTGATGTCACCTTCACCTCTTGTTTGGGTGACAACTGTTATTGGTCAAGAAGTGGAAGAAATCTCTGCAAGGACAGGCAAAACAATAAAATGTGACCTAGGTTATTATCCTTCATTCTACTGCAAAATAATTTTTATTACATTCAGTGGCCCCATTGAAGAGATTCCTATATTTATTGTCCCAATTACCACCATTGAATGTACATACTGTACGTGCTCTAAAAGCCTAATGGAGAGGTTCTAACGCTTCCCCCACTCTATCCAAAGCAAAACAACCTTATCTGTAGTTTAAAAAAAAACATTCTCAATAATAGATTTTTTTCAATAATACACCTCAAGGTACTGAGATGTCAGTTTTTTTTATTTTGTGACTAGTAGTCTGTCTTTCTTGAGAGTTTTTTTTTTGGATTATAAACAACATAGTTGGACAGAGATCTTAAGCAGAAATGTAAGCTTTTATAAAAAAGAATGCATCTGCTAATGTTTGAAAGCCAATTTCTTTCCCAACAGTCAGTCAACAGATAAAGACCTTTTTGTTCAGCTGTTATAACAATAGATGCAAAGCAAACATGTCCTGTCAAAGTTTTAAAGAAACAGCTGGGGAATGAATTAAATAAAGGCTCAAATTGAGAAAAGAGAATTGAGAAAAGAATGGATCATCAATATGGAATTTTACTGTAGGTAAACTAGGATGCACTGAATTCAGCAGGGGAATGCAATTATCTCGGTTTCAAATATTTTATTGAGAATTATACAGTACATGTTATTAGTACATATTTTGAAATAATAAAAGATAGACAAATTTGAATATATAAACTTCTCAATTAAATAATTAAGGTAAACCAAAAGGTTCATGTCTTAACTGTAAGTTGTATGAAGATATACTGTACAAAGTTTGCTAAACAAATTCTCAAAATATGAGTATTACAAATAGCAAAATTAAGTTTAAACAAGAGAAATTATAAAATATCACATATATAGGATGGAGAAATAAAATATTATTATATAATAAGTTGGTTAATACTGGGTTTGCCAGGACGTTGATTTGATCTCAACCTAAACAAAGGAGGAACTTTGGTTTTTATGTGAACTAGAATTGTGATCAAGAGATCTAGAGAATGACTTACTAAAGGCAAAAATGTTCTTCACTATGGAAAGGAATATGAGGTGAAGCTCTGCAGACTTCTTTATTTAATTCGTGTGCAAGCAAAAAAAAATGTTTTTTTCCCTTGCAAAGTGAAGTATTTTTTGCAAAAACTATTTTCACCACATTCACAAAGCTAAGGGAAAATTCCATCACAAATTGAACCCATTTTCCTTTAGCAAAGTAACAACGAAGACGCAAACATACCCTAGCCGTTTGCCGCCCGCGTAACGTCAAATTAAGTCTCAGACTTTAAACAGTGATATCTGAATGATGCCTGCAGCTACAGGCTTCATTCAGATATTGACTTTTAGAGCCGGCGAATCCCTTCACCATGAGAATGATTATAGTTTTTTTTTTTACTTCAGGTTTCCCAACCTAGAGGTGAGATCTGGGGACTTACTGACCCCAGATCTCACTGTAAAGAGGACCCATCAAGCAATATTCCTATTACAAGGGATGTTTACATTTCTTATAATAGGAATAAAAGTAATAAAAAATGTAAAAAGAAAGTGTCAAAATCGAAAAATAAAATTAACAATAAAAAATAATAATAATTTAAAGCACCCCTGTCCCCGCGTGCTTGCTTGCAGAAGTGAACGCATACGTAAGTCGCGCCCACATATGTAAACGCTGTTCAAACCACACATTTGAGGTATCACCATGAACGTTAGAGCGAGAGCAATAATTCTAGCAATAGACCTTCTCTGTAACGCAAAACATGTAACCTATAAAAAAATGTAAAGCGTCACCTATGGGAATTTTTTAAGTACCGAAGTTTGCCGCCATTCCACGAGCGTGTGCAATTTTGAAGCATGACATGTTAGATATCTATTTACTGGGCATAAAATCATCTTTCACATTATACAAAAAAAATAACTTCACTATTTTTATTTTTTGGGGATCGGCATCTTATTCTCTAGGGTCTCTGCTAAAAAAACTTATATTATGTTTGGGGGTTCTGTTTAATTTTCCAGCAAACAAGTTAAAATGTAGGAGAGATGTCAGAATTGGCCTGGGTGGCTAGAAATGACTGTACTATGTTTAAAAAGACTATGGGAACATTTGTATATGACATTGATTTCCTTGTACCTGTCACATCAATTTAGATGAGATGATGGCTAGGTTATGCATAAATCCTCTTGCCTCTCAATCAAAGCTAAGCTAAATTTGTACATGTTGGGAAATTGACTTTATTTTTGAACTAGTTTAGAAAGTCGGGCCATTTCTTATCATTTTTGCATTTGTATTCCACTTCAGACACTTGTATTTTTCCCTGTCTCATGAATGGATCTAGCCGTCAAAAGTCCCAAAACTTTTTTTCATACGGTACATAAAAAATTTGATGGAATAAATACTTCTTTAAAGCAATCACATTTTAAGATAGCAGGATACAGTTTCTAGATTGTAAGCTCTAAGGTGTCCTTTTATGAAAGTGAGATCAGTGGCGATCCCGATTCTCACCGCTGATCTCAGGTCATACACAGTTTATGAAGCTGAGGTAATCAGCTGAGAACATGTTCTTCACTGATTATCTCAGCACAGTGAGAATCTGTAACTCACTGTCACAGAAATGGCCAGTTTATGAAGGTGTGATCTCAGCACCTCACTGGCGATCTGTGACAGAATTCTCACTTTCTGATTCACCATCTCTGAGGTGGAGAATCAGAGTGAGAAGCGTGAAGCTGGCTGAGTATTGTGGAGGAAGAAGGAAGTCTTTTGACTTCCATGCTTCACATACAAGCAGCCATACAGTCAGATCACATATTCCCCACCATTACACACCCCAAAATGAGCAGGTTAGGAATTTATAGTGTATATAATATATACACATATACACACACACACATATACACATATATATATATATATATATATATATATATATATATATATATATATATATATATATATATATATATATATATATATTTTTATATTTATAAATATATATATATATATATATATAAATATATGTGTATATATATATATGTATATATATATATATATATATATATTTTTTTTATATTTATAAATATATATATATATATATATATATATAAATATATGTGTATATATATATATATATATGTATATATATATATATATATTTGTTATATATATTTTATATCTATATCAATATTATATATATATATATATATATATATATATATATATATAAAAATTCTACCTGCATTAAAATGCTATTATTAAAATTATTTTTATATAATTTTTTTATTTATTAGTAAAAAAAACTTATAAACCCTAGAATATGGTTTTACCCATGGACTGTTCTATGACAGTTATACGGGGTTTATATTTGTATACTTTATTAAAAAAATAAAATGAATGATTATAAATGTATTTTTCATTTATATGAATGGTGTATAGCTGCATTACATATGTGGGATTCCGTTCATATACTATACACCGTTCACATTTAGCAAATCAAAATGCACATTAAAAAGGTGTCAAACTATATGCTAAAAAAAGCGCCAAACCACACCAAAATGCATCTTAAAATAACCTGTGCCAAAATGTGTGCTAAAGGACCAAAATGTGTGTTTAAAAAAATGCACAATAAAATAACCTACGGCCAGATGTGTGTTAAAAAAATATGCCATGTTAAAAAAAAAAAGCCAAAATATGCATAAATAATGCCAAAATTAGCAATTAAAAACACACATTTAAACAATGTGCCAAAATGTGTGTAAAAAAACTGAGTTAAAAAAGCGCTTATTATTTTCATGTAATAACACAACCTTTTTAACTTTGGTTTCACTTTTAAAACTCAGCTGCTCTGTAATCACACAGGTGTATGAGGAGATCACAGGCAGCCCCTCCCCCTTCTACTCAGATCTCAGGTGTTCTCAGAGGAAAAACTTCTCATCTATTCTCCTTCTGAGAACAAATGTTCTCCGCTTCATAAACAGGGTGCCAGAGGGGAAGATTTTTCTCTGAGAACTGCTGAGAACTGAAATGAGATAAATTATCACCGTTTGATAAACGTACACCTAAATATTGAAAATTGTGCTTTGTGCATTTTAAGCTATTTAAATTGCATTGATGTTGTTTTGATAACTCAAATAGCACTGTAAAACCTCGTACACACAATAGGATCGCCAGAGGAGAACGATCTGAAGGACCGTTTTCATCAGTCCAAACTGATCTTGTGTAGGCCCCATAGGTTCTTTAACCTTCGGTCAAAAATATGAGAACTTGCTTTAAAATTGAACCGATGGAAGCCTAACCGATAGCTCAAAACCGATCGTTAGTATGCAAAAGCATCGGTTAAAAACCCGCGCATGCTCAGAATCAAGTCGACGCATGCTTGGGAGCATTGAACTTTGTTTTTTTTCAGCAGGTCGTTGTGTTTTACGTGACCGCGTTCTGACACGATCGGTTATTTAACCGATGGTGTGTAGGCGCGACGGACCATCAGTCAGGTTCATTGGTTAACCGATGACAAGGGTCCTTCAGGCCGTTCTCATCGGATGGACCGATTGTGTGTACGCGGCCTAAGGTTAGGTTCACACCTAAGCGGCTCTGTGAGCCGCATTTGCACAGACACGGTAGCCCAATCATTTGAATGGGTTGCTGTGCCTGCGTTTCATGCAGGAAAAATTTGCATATGTTTTTAAACTGCAGCCAGGGAAATTGCATGGTGCTTTTGCAGATCCCCATAACCATCAGCCAGGGTTGTAGAGAAGAGACCATTTCCTTATCAACATAGAGACCAGGTGCTTTTCCAGGGGAGAGTCCCCCCTGGTAGAGCACCCTCCTGTTGAAGGCATGTGTCCTGGTATGGTTTACATGGTAGGGGACACACATGCTTGTCTCCTCCCCCTTTCAGGCTGAATGCTCAGATTAAGGGTCTTGTATAGATTTTAGTGGGACCTCACACTTTTTTTGCATGAGTGACTACCTTAGGCCCCATGTACACGGGACGCTGCTAAACATATGTTCAGAGGCAGTTGGATGCAATTTTTAACTGCCCCTGAACTCATTCAATGTTATCCTATGTGACCATGTACATTGCTGTTTTTATGCAGCTACATTTAACAGCGTTTCTTGGAAAGCAAAAAAATGGGTTCAGACGCAAAAGATTTCCACGTTTCAGATGCCAAACGCGACTAAACGCGATTTTTTTTATTGAAACGCTTCTAAACACAAACGCGGCAAAACGTGGCTAAAAGCAGCATGTAAATGGGGCAAAACGGACGTTTTAAACCTGGGAAGCAGGCATCAATTTCTCCTTTGTAAATGTCAGTGATGCTGCATTACTTTCTGTATATCACAGAAATGCACCCCATTCACCCCATTCACTGGTAGAATTAGGGAACCCCCAGATATTGTATTAACCCCCCTGGCGGTATTCCCGAGTCTGACTCGGGGTTAGATTTTTGTGCTAGGATCGGTAACCCCGAGTCAGACTCGGGCTTGCCTCGCTGGATCCACAGACAGTGTTTACTTACCTTGTCCCTGGATCCAGCGATGCCACCGCGCTGTGTGAGCGAGCGGGACCTCGCTCGATTCACACAGCATCCTCCTGTGACGCCGATCTTCGTTCCCTGCGATGTTACGACGCACGGGAGCGGAGAACGGCGCCAAATTCAAAAACTTAAACAAACACATTACATACAGTATACTGTAATCTTATAGATTACAGTACTCTATGTAAAAAATACACACCTTTTTGTCCCTAGTGGTCTGCCCAGTGCCCTACATGTACTTTTATATAATAAAAACTGTTCTTTCTGCCTGCAAACTTTAGATTGTCCATAGCAACCAAAAGTGTCTTTTTATGTCAAAAATGGTTTTAGATCAGCTAGAAAACAGCGATAATAAATTATAATCACTTGCAGAATTGTGCGATAGCGATTTGTGGGGAAATTCGTCATAAAAAAATAAAAGTAATGACAGCGACAATTCTGCAACTGAGCAAATTTCAGTGATTTTGAGTTGATTACATTATTGAATAATTTTTATTATAATTATATTATTATTTGTTATAATTATTTATTATATTATAATTTATAATTTTGTTTTTAAAAAAATGTCATACCCGGGATGCCTACAAGACTCTTGTTTGGTCAGATTTAAGTGAGTTATTCCTAAGAATTACAGGCCTACAGTACAAATCACCAAGGGCCGGATTCCCAAAAGAGATACGCAGGCGGAACTGCTGTTCAGCCTGCTTATCTCTGTGCCTAACTTTGGAAACGATCCTCAAAAGGCTTTTTCCAAAGTTAGGCAGAAAATCTGACATGTGTAAGACACTTACACGGTCAGATCTTAGGATGCAGTACCGCATCCGCCGCTGGGGGCATTTCTCATTGAAATGCAGCTTTGAGTATGCAAATGAGGACTTAAGCAGATCCACAACGCTTTTCAGCACTGTGATTTCTGCGTAAGTTCCGATTTTGCTTGCGCAAAACTAGGGCTGGTTTTACAATGTGGAAAGTTAGTCACACCTTGTAAAGGCCCATTCAAGTGACGGCATTTGGTATGCATTCCTGAGGGAGAACTCCACGGCAATTTTTAAATTCAAAACCGGCATGGGTTCCCCCCCAGGAGCATACCAGGCCCTTAGGTCTGGTATGGGTTGTAAGGAGACCCCCCCCCACGCCGAAAATTCGACGTAGGGGGTCCCCCTACAATCCGTACCAGACCCGTATCCAAAGCACGCTACCCGGCCGGTCAGGAAGGGAGTGGGGACGAGCGAGCGCCCCCCCCCCTCCTGAGCCGTGCCAGGCCGCATGCCCTCAACATGGGGGGGTTGGGTGCTCTGGGGCAGGGGGGCGCACTGCGGGCCCCCCCACCCCAGAGCACCCTGTCCCCATGTTGATGAGGACAGGACCTCTTCCCGACAACCCTTGCCGTTGGTTGTCGAGGTCTGTGGGCGGGGGCTTATCGGAATCTGGGAGTCCCCTCAAATAAGGGGGCCCCCAGATACCGGCCCCCCACCCTAAGTGAATGGATATGTGGGGTACATCGTACCCCTACCCATTCACCTGGAGGCAAAAAGTTAAAGTTATTAAACACACAACACAAGGGTTTTTAAAATAATTTATTAGTCTGCTCCGGAGGCCCCCCCTGTCTTCTTTATTAGCTCGAATACCAGGGGGGGCTTCTTTTTCCGCTCTCCGGGGTTCTTCTCCGCTCTCCGGGGGGGGCTTCTTCTTCCGCTCTCCGGGGGGGGGCTTCTCCGCTCTCCGGGGGTCTTCTTCTATCTTCGCCGCTCTCCGCTGTTGACTCGGCGAACCCCGGTTCTTCTGCAGATGTCCGGTGCCTTCTCCTTCAGCGCTGGCTGCCTGCTATCTTCGTGTGTTAGCTCAATTACTAGCAGGCAGCCAGCGCGGTCTTCTGTGACGTCAGGTTCTTCTTCTCCCCTCTTCCGATGTTGACTCGTCGCCTCTTGTCACTGCAATGATGGAAGCGCGCCTTGCATCCCATTTATATAGGCATCACCATCCCATCATGCTCCGGCAGGTACCCACGTGGTGGGTGCCTACCCACGTGCACCCACCACGTGGGTACCTACCGGAGCATGATGGGACGGTGATGCCTATATAAATGGGATGCAAGGCGCGCTTCCATCATTGCAGTGTCAAGAGGCGACGAGTCAACATCGGAAGAGGGGAGAAGAAGAACCTGACGTCACAGAAGACCGCGCTGGCTGCCTGTTAGTAATTGAGCTAACACACAAAGATAGCAGGCAGCCAGCGCTGAAGGAGAAGGCCCCGGACAGCTGCAGAAGAACCGGGGTTCACCGAGTCAACAGCGGAGAGCGGCGAAGATAGAAGAAGACCCCCGGAGAGCGGAGAAGCCCCCCCCGGAGAGCGGAAGAAGAAGCCCCCCCCGGAGAGCGGAGAAGACCCCTGGAGAGCGGAAGAAGAAGCCCCCCTGGTATTAGAGCTAATAAAGAAGACAGGGGGGCCTCCGGAACAGAATAATAAATTATTTTAAAAACCCTTGTGTTGTGTGTTTAATAACTTTAACTTTTTGCCTCCAGGTGAATGGGTAGGGGTACGATGTACCCCATATCCATTCACTTAGGGTGGGGGGCCGGTATCTGGGGGCCCCCTTTATTAAAGGGGACTCCCAGATTCCGATAAGCCCCCGCCCGCAGACCCCGACAACCAATGGCAAGGGTTGTCGGGAAGAGGTCCTGTCCTCATCAACATGGGGACAGGGTGCTCTGGGGTGGGGGGGCCCGCAGTGCGCCCCCCTGCCCCAGAGCACCCAACCCCCCCATGTTGAGGGCATGCGGCCTGGCACGGCTCAGGAGGGGGGGGGCGCTCGCTCGTTCCCATTCCTGACCGGCCGGGTAGCGTGCTTTGGATACGGGTCTGGTATGGATTGTAGGGGACCCCCTACGTCGATTTTCGGCGTGGGGTGGTCGCCTTACAACCCATACCAGACCTAAGGGCCTGGTATGCTCCTGGGGGGGGAACCCATGCCGGTTTTTTCTTTGAAAATTGGCATGGAGTTCTCCCTCTCAGGAATGCATGCTGAGCGACGCTGTAATTTTTTTTTATAATTATTTGTTTTCCCGCCGCGTATATTTTTTTTCACCCGTCGCAACTTTAGTGTCCCGTCGCAATCCACAAAGCCGCCCGGCGTCGATTACGTTCGCGCGCTGCACGTCGGGAAAATTATGTCACACGCATGCGCAGTACGGCCGGCGCGGGAGCGTGCCTCATTTAAATTTTAAACGCCCCCTGGAGAGGAGGACCGCCTTGCGACGGCGGCACTTAAGTTACACGGCCTGAAATTTCTAGGTAAGTGCTTTGTGGATCAGGCACTTAGGTAGAAATTTTAAGTCAGTGTAACTTAACTGCTGAAAGTTAAGTTAGGCAGCTTTTTTGGGAATCAGGCCCCAAATTTCCTTGCAAATAATGGTACCGCTTTCAGCACCTTTTTTCTGAAAGAATCATACCGCCAGGGAGGTTAAAGGAATTTTGGCCTTATTAAGGTTTTTATTTTTAGCATTCAAAAAAATCATTGTTCCTGGAATTAAAAAAAAAAAAACATTTGAATTGGTACATGTTCCCCAGGGTAGTGCCCATCCCCAGTGCTATTTTTTGACAGCCCTTGCCTATTAGAACAGAAAATGTACAGATTCAGCTTATATTGATTTCAGTGGGGTCCAGGTTAATCAGCCAAACTTCTTTGAAGTTTGCCAAACAATGCTGTTACCAATCCCACGGCAGTTTGGATCATATTCATAAAAGCTGTGTACAACAAGACCTATAACAGTAGTGGAAGTTGACATTTAGAAATATGGTGAAATAAAAGCAACTGTAGTGCTACAAATCACAATATATTAATAATGGTGATGTAAAAGGATACACATTTTTAGATAAGGATGAAATGGTATAACATTGTATACTAAATTTAACAGGAAGGCAGACTGAAAGTTTAAAAAAAAAATCCAGTTTGGTCTTTTGTTTACCTTAGACATGAGATCCCAATGAGGACCCAAGAAGAAACTGGTGTTTATAAAAGTGGAAATAAAAGACACAAACTGCAAATAGGGACTAGGTGGAAAATTGATGGCATTACACATGTTAAACACGTATTTAGACATGGAAGACTTAGACCGTTTGCAGACCTGCAGGCAGAATATGGGCTTCCATCCTCAATGCTTTTCCAGTATCTGCAGCTTCAACACGCAGTGAGGGCTCAGAGTAGGTCTTCTGAGTGGCATTTGTCACCAACCCCAGTGTTCAGTCTCCTTGGGGATGCTGTGTCTTCGAAGGGATTTATTTCTCAATGCTACGCCATCCTATTACAGAATTTCTTGGGGTAGCATCCAATCATGGTGAGGGAAAAATGGGAGAGGGACGTGGGCCAACTGGATGGAGAGCAGTGGGAGGAGATATTCCAGGGGGTGAGCACCTGTTCATTAAATGTGGCCCAGTGGCCCACACGGCTATATATCATTTTTCGGGTATGCTATACGCCACATAGACTGCAGCTGATGGGGATGCAAACTGATGATACATGCACTAGATGCAAGCTTGACCATGGTGATCTTATTCATCTCCTGTGGAGATGCCCCAAACTGCAAAAAAACTGGGCTGAGGTAGTGAGTACTGTTAATTCTGTATTTGGGGTGTCTATACCTGTGGACCCCAAGGTCTGTCTATTGGGTGTACTGGAGGAGTATGTGGAGGAAGTGTTCGCAAGGGAGGCGGTGCATAGGGTGTTATTCCAGGCTAGGAAGTTAATTATGTTTTACTGGAAATCTGAGAATCCTCCGATGTCAAGGGAATGGACTGTTAAGATAGGAGATATGTTACGTATGGAGAAGCTTATTTATCAACACAGGGGGAGTACCCGAAAATATGACAACCTTTGGGCTCCGTGGCTGGATACGCCGGGGCTTTCCCTGGTTCATCTAGTCATGGGCAGATTGTTGGGATAAATGCGGGATGAGTAACATAGTCTGTGAAGTTGTGAACTATGGAAGAGGTGATGGTGTTCAAATTGTTTCAATGCTGTATTTTGTTTATGATGGATGTTCATCTGGATATGCTGTACACTGTATAGCCATAAGCTGTATGCCACCTTTTCATCAATAAATTCCTTTTTGTTGGTTAAAAAAAAGGAAATAAAAGACACTACACGGACGTCCTGTAGTACCTTGAAGTTATGAGGGAAGGTGCTTAACAAAATTCTGTAAGTGGAAATCAATGAACTATGACACATTTGAGGTTAGTCAATTGATTCCGGAAATAATTGGAATTCCTAAATGATTTATCGATTTTTTTGTTGCTGGGGATTTCCATGTAAGCCACCAAAGTGAAAACATTTTCTCTATAGGGTCCAACTCCAATGGCCAATAGTAAATCTTATCCTTCAGAATCTTTTTGGCTTATATATTCATTCTCGTCTTGGATGACCATTACTCCTCTTTTCCCCACATTTCTTATAATGATGTGGAAGTTTTGTTTGAGACTTTTTCTATCCTTGTTAATTTGGATGTGGGGATATCTTCTCCATCACATAATTTGTTTAGGATTATCTGAACCAGCATCTGGGCCCAGATTCACAAAGGACTTGCGACGGTGTATTTCCACGTACGCCGTCGTAAGTCCGAATGTGCGCCGTCGTATCTACGCGCCTGATTCTTAGAATCATTTGCGCTTGAATTCGGCCAAGATACGAGCGGCGTAAGTCTCCTACGCCGTCGTATCTTGGGGTGCATATCTACGCTGGCCGCTAGGAGCGCTTCCGTATATTTCCGTGTCGAATATGCAAATTAGTTAGATATGCCGATTCACGAACGTACTTGCGCCCGGCGTATTTAAATACGCTGTTTCCGTAAGGCGTAGGACCGGCGTAACTTTACCCCTCATAAAGCAGGGGTAAGTCATGTTAAGGTATGGACGTCGGAAATGTCAGAACAGCGTTGTATTTTACGTTGTTTGCGTAAGTCGTACGTGAATGGGGATGGGCGTAGGTTACGTTCACGTAGACTAAGCATTGAGCCAGCGTAACTTTGGGAGAAAATGTGACGTGATAATGAGCATGCACGCGCATGCGCCATTCGTTAGGCGCGTCATTTACGTGGGGGTCACGATTCATTTCCATACAACACGCCCCCTACCAGCCTACTTTGAATTAGGCGGGCTTACGCCGGCCCATTTACGCTACGCCGTCGTAACTTAGGGTGCAAGTTCTTTGTTAATACGGTACTCGCCTCTCTAAGTTACGGTGGCGTAGCGTATATAGGATACGCTACGCCCGCACAAAGATACGCCCTCCTACGTGAATCTGGCCCCTGGAATTTAGAAATTAAGTCCTCTTTATATTGGTCCAGGAAAAACATGGAGCAATATTTGAAATATGTAGTGACACAGCCTTCCAGTATGTGTTAATTTTCTTACAAAACTTTGGAGACCCAAGAACAAATTGAACAAGTTCAGTTGGTATGTGGTGCAGATGTTGGGGCTTTTTTTTGCAACAGAGATTCTTCATTGAATTTGAGTACAGGTATATATGATGATAATTACAAATTTTGACTGCCTAATTTTTTAAATGAGTTGTTTCTCTTTCTTTGAAAACACCATAAAGTTTAACAGGCTGTAGGCAGGTATGGTGAATGGTACACCTGTGCCTTCCACCTGTACCTAAACGGCAGAGGCTCATGCTCTGAGACTATACACCCAGGGCCGGATACTCGTCCAGCGGCGTAATTTTGTGCGGGCGTAACGTATCCGCTTTACGTTACGCCTCTGCAACTTAGACGGGCAAGTGCTGTATTCTCAAAGCACTTGCTCCGTAAGTTGCGGCGGCGTATCGTAAATCGGCCGGCGTAAGCCCGCCTAATTCAAATTTGGATCAGGGGGGAGTGTTTTATGTTAATGTGCTGTGACCCGACGTGATTGACGTTTTGCACTTATGGCGCATGCGCCGTCCGTGGAATATCCCAGTGTGCTTTGCGTCAAAGTACGCCGCAAGGACGTATTGGTTTTGACGTGCACGTAAATGACGTCCAGCCCCATTCACGGACGACTTACGCAAACGACGTAAAATTTTCAAATTTCGACGTGGGAACGGCGGCCATACTTAACATTGGTATGCCGCAGTTATGCCTCATATAACAGGGGCAACATTACGCCGGGAAAAGCCTAACGTAAACGGCGTATCTTTGCTGCGTCGGCCGCGCGTACGTTCAGGAATTCGCGTATCTAGCTAATTTACATATTTTGACGTGTAAATCAGCTTACACGCCCCTAGCGGCCAGCGGAAAAATGCAGTTACGATCCGACGGCGTAAGAGACTTCCGCCTGTCGGATCTAATGGATATCTATGTGTAACTGATTCTAAGAATCAGGCGCATAGATACGACGGCTCGGATTAGGACTTACGACGGCGTACATGGCGCTGCGCCGTCGTAAGTCCTTTCAGAATCTGGGCCCCAGTGTGCATGGGGCTTTGGTGAGACAAAACAGAAGTTGTAGCTTTTGTCTAGGATTATATTGTAGTGATAAAGCTATCTATTCATAATTTTTTTAGCGGTTAAAAAATGAAAAAACCTTCAGTAATTTACTGATATTTGAGTAAAAAAAATAATATATATATATATATAGTATGTAGGTAATTTTATTATGCTGATAGTTCATAGAACAAACTACAAATGCCTTCTCTTTTGCCACCCCCATGTAAATGGAGAATAATTTCATAACAAGGTTGATGGATTCATGTAGAAATGTGGAAATAACATATGTGAACAGTGGGCCAGATTCACAGAGCAGATACGACGGCATATCTCCTGATACGCCGTCTTATCTGTTGTTCTATCTATGCGACTGATTCATAGAATCAGTTACGCATAGATAGCCAAAAGATCTGACAGGTGTAATTGTTTTACACTGTCGGATCTTAGGATGCAATACCGCGGCCGCCGCTGGGGGGAGTTTGCGTCGTAATACAGCGTCGGGTATGCAAATTAGGAGTTACGGCGATCCACAAAGATTTTTCCCGTCATTACGTCGTCGCGAGTGTTAGATTTCCGTCGCAAAGATAGGGCACCTTTAACATTGTGTAAAAGTACTCCACCATGTTAAAGTATGCCCGTCTTTCCCGCGTCGCTTTTTTTTTTTTTCTTTTTCCCGGCGCAAGTCTTTTTTTCACGTCGCGATTCACAAAACGTTGGCGCATGGTAATTTCGCGCAAAGCACGTCGGGAAATTTGCGACGGGAGCATGCGCAGTACGTCCGGCGCGGGAGCGCGCCTAATTTAAATGGTTCCCGCCCCATTTGAATTGGGCCGCCTTGCGCCGGACCTGTTTACGATACACCGCCGCAAATTTCCAGGTAAGTGCTTTGTGGATCGGGCACTAAATCGGGAAATTTGCGGCGGTGTAACGTAAACGGGTTACGTTACGCTGCGCCGCCGGACTGTGAATCTGGCCCAGTATCACTGAGGATTTTTTCATTATTTATTTTACCTAGATGATCTTTGTTTTTTCAGACACACCATAGCACCTTGTGAGCAATGGAAGTAAAATCAATTCATGTGGAAAACATATGTTACATTTTTAATACTTTTGAATGTAATTAAATATACTCTTTCATGGTAACTATATAGTATGTGCAATAAAAGAATATTTCTTCATATCAAAGACTTGAGCCCACTAAGGCGCAGGGGAAGAAGAGAATTCATTACTAAGTCTAAGAACATTTTATCTGGCATGTATCCTTTAATCTCAGCATAGTTTGGCTTTGTATAAATCATCATCAAATTTAGAAATAAACATTTGACAATGAAAAACATTTATGAGTTGGAGGAAAAAGGCATTACAAAATCCACAAAAAATTTAGAGAGCATGTGGAGACACAATAAATGCTACAGGAATAATAGCATATAGAGTACATTAACTAGTAGACCCTAAATAAACATACCGTACACAATGGCCACGTTTCATGTAAAAGGAAATTAAATAACTGTCAACCTTATATACTTATTTATGATAATGTATATTTAAAGTAAAGTCTTATAACAATAGGTTAAAGTTAGTTAAAAGTAACCAACTATGCTATAAAATGTCTGAGCTATGACTTTTTGACTCCTTGATTTAACAACATAAATGCAGTACAATATGTTATAAAATGTCTGAGCTGTGACTTTCTTGACTTTCTGATTTTAAATGTAGTACAATGTGTTAAAAAGCTCTGAACTGTGAGGCCCCGTACACACGGCCGAGGAACTCGACGTGCCAAACACGTCGAGTTCCTCGTCGAGTTCAGGGATGAAGCCGCCGAGGAGCTCGGCGGGCCGCCTTCTCCCATAGAACAACGAGAAAATAGAGAACATGTTCTCTATTTTCTCGACGAGTTCCTCGGCGGCTCCATCGAGCCAAAAGTGTACAGACGACAGAGTTTCTCGGCAGAATCCGGGTTTGACCGAGTTTCTCGGTGAATTCTGCCGAGAAACTCTGTCGTGTGTACGAGGCCTGACTTCTTGACCTCTTTATTTTAAATGCAGTGCAATTATTTTTTAACATACTAAATATACCATTAACGTATATCTAAACTAAAGAACAAAAATGTAATACATTTTAGTTTATGAATCCCTGTATGTGGTGGCTGCATTATTTTCTTTTTTCACCTAGTGATCCTGCCTGTAACACACTTCCTGTCATAGGGGCCCAGGACTCATTCATTGTACTGTATCTATTGAGAAGCAGTGTTGTCACTCTCATCTCCATAACATAGAGGGGAGTTGTTCTGTAGTTAATGGAGGTTAACCACTTGTTGACCGCGCCACACACTTATACGTTGACAGAATATATACGTTGCTTTGAATTTCGCAATGTGCAAGTGTGCGCCCCTGCCGCGATCGTGTCACGGAGCTGCAGAACGGGGGGGGGGGGGTGCCTGTGTAAGCAAGGCATCTCCCTGTTCTGCCTTGTGACAGGACACTGATCTACTGCTCCCTGTCATCGGGAGCAGTGATCAGTGTTGTGTCAATGGTAGCCCAGCCCCCACACAGTTAGAATCACTCCCTAGGACACACTTAACACCTTCCACGCTTCCTAGTGGTTAACCCCTTCCCTGCCAGTGTCATTTACACAGTAATCAGTGCATTTTTATAACACAGATCGCTGTATAAATGACAATGGTCCCAAAATAGCGTTAAAAGTGTCCAATGTGTCCCCCATAATGTTGTAGTCAGGATAGAAATTGCTGATCGCCGACATTACTAGTAAAAAAAAATATTAATAAAAATGCCATAAAACTATCCCCTATTTTGTAGACACTAGGGGCCAGATTCACAGTGAGAGTACGCCGGCGTATCTACTGATACACCGGCGTACTTTCAAATTTGCTGCGTCGTATCTTTAGTTTGAATCCTCAAACCAAGAGACAACGGCTTCTGGATTCGGTCCGACAGGCGTACGGCTTCGTACGCCTTTGGATCGTAGGTGCAATACTTCGGCGCCCGCTGGGTGGAGTTTGCGTTGTTTTCCGCGTCGGGTATGCTAATTAGCTTTTTCCGTCGATCCACGAAGGTACACGCGGCCGCTGCATTCTCTTACGTCGTCGCTAGTCGGCTTTTCCTGGCGTATATTTAAAGCTGCTATTTCGTGGCGTATAGATAGACTTGCCATGTTAAAGTATGGCCGTTGTTCCCGCGTCGAATTTTGCATTTTTTTTTGCGTAAGTCGTCCGTGAATAGGAAAGGACGTAACTCACGTCTACGTTCAAAAAATGACGTTGATGCAACGTCATTTCGCGCAAAGCAAGGCGGGAAATTTCGAACCGGAGTATGCGCATTTAAATCGGAGCGGGGACGATCTTCATTTAAATGAATCACACCCCCTACCCGCCCAATCTGAAATACGCGCCGAGAAATACACTACGCTGCCGTAACTTACGGCGCAAAATCTTCCTGGATTCGAAATTTCGCCAGGTAAGATACGGCGGCGTAGCGTATCTCTGATACGCTGCGCCAGGGCAATTCTTTGTGAATCTGGCCCTATAACTTTTGCACAAGCCAATCAATAAATGCTTTTTGCGATTTTTTTTTTTACAAAAAATATGTATAAGAATACGTATCGGCCTAAACTGAGGAAAAAAAGCAAAAGTTTGGTTCCTCTTGTGTAGTTGCTAATCTCTGGTCACACCTGACCAAAGGATATTCTAATTTTCTACTATTTTAATGAGTTTTTCATAGTAACAATAAAACACTTAATAGAAAAAAATCTGAACTTGTCAATGAATGTTGAAGCACCATCAAAAATACAGATGTAGAATGATTGTTCCATAGAGACAATCTGTCAAATAAAAGCTGCAAACAACATTCATAAATTTAAATAAATGTACACCTGACACTATAATATGAATCATAAAGCTAGATAAAGTTGCGTTTTGCAACATATTATTTGTTACTGTCAACTATGTTTGTATTAATCACCTTTTATCTGTAAATGTTGATTAAGTAGTCCATTGTGTTGTACCGAATGTTTTTAATGTTGTAGTTTGATAAAGGAATGATGTGAGACAGATGTTCTATTCTTATTGATGCCCTTAAGGGACTTTTCAATTGCTTATCAATTTTATTTAAGAATGGTATACGTATCATTACAAGAGTACCACATGTCCTGACCTTGATCCTTCACATAGAAGATCTTATGTATAGGTATGTCTAAGGTATCAAAAGAGATTTTTTGGATACTTGATCAAATGTCTCCTGTGGGCATACATGTGTTACGAATTCTATGCTTCAGTAGGGACAACACTAAACTCTTGCCAAAACTTCTATCTACCAAGGTTTATTTATTTATTTTCTGCAAGATGACATGCAAAGCTGCCATAAACATACAATGCTGTGAAAAACTATTTGCCACTTCTGATTTTTTTTATTTTTTTGCATATTTGTCACACTTAAAGGACTCAGATCATCAAATACATTTTATTATTACCCAAAGATAACCTGAGTAAATACAAAATGCAGTTTTTAAATGATGATCTTATTTATTAAGGCAAAAAAGCTGTCCAAACCTGCCTGGCTATATGTGAAAAAGTAATTCCCCCCCCTAAACCTAATAATTGGCTGTTCCACCCTTGGCGGCAAGAACTGCAATTAAGCGTTTGCGATAAGTGGCAATGAGTCTTTCACATCGCTGTGGAGCAATATTGGCCCACTCTTCTTTGCAGAATGTTTTTAATTCAGCCACATTGGATGATTTTCCAGCATGAACTGCCTGTGTAAGGTCATGATACAGCATCTCAATTGGATTTAAGTCCGGGCTTTGGCTAGGCCACTCCAAAACCTACATTTTGCTTTGTTTGAACCATTTGGAGGTGCACTTGCTGTTGTTTTTCGGATCATTGTCCTGCTGCATAACCCAAGTGCACTTGAGCTTGAGGTCACAAACTGATTCTCCTTTAAGATTTTCTGGTATGCCCCGTACACACGATCACTTTTTGTGATGAAAAAAAATGTCATTTTTTATCATGAAAAAAATGAAATTTTTCCAACTTCATCATTAAAAATGATGTTGCACACACACCATCGTTTTTGAAAAATTATGAACAAAGCGACGGCACTCTAAAGGGGAATTTCTATTTGCCTTGAGGCTTCTTTTAGCTGGTTACTTGTTAGTAAAAGACAATTCGTGCTTTTTTGTCTGTTACAGCGTGATGAATGTGCTTACTCCATTATGAATGGTAGTTTTACCTCCCGTCTCATAACTTGCTTCTGGGCATGTGCGGGTTTAAAACGTCGTTTTTGCCCACACGCGATCATTTTTTACGACACAAAAAATTACATTTTAAAAAATGACATAAAAAATTGAAGCATGTTCAAAATTTTTTTTTGGTCGTTTTTCAGAAGACAAAAAATGATGTTTAGCCCACACACGATCATTTTAAATGACGTTTTTAAAAATGTCATTTTTTTTCATCACAAAAAGTGATCATGTGTACGGGGCAGTAGAGCTCAGAATTCATGGTTCCATCAATTATGGTAAGTCGTCCAGGTCCTGAACTTGAAAAGCAACCCCAGACCATCACGCTACCACCAACATGTATGACTGTTGGTATGATGTTCTTGTTATGAAATGCTGTATTAATTTTATGCCAGATGTAACGGGACGCACACCTTCCAAAAAGTTACATTTTTCATCAGTCCACAGAATATTTGCCTAAAAATCTTGAGGATAATCAAGATGTTTTTTGGTAAATGTGAGATGAGCCTTTGTGTTCTTTTTGTTGAGCAGTGGCTTTGGTCTGGGGACTCTCCCATGGATGCCATTTTTGCCCAGTCTTTTTCTTATTTGTTGAATCATGAAGGCAAGGGAGTCGTGCAGTTCATTAGATGTTGTTCTGGGTTATTTTATGACCTCCTGATAGAATTTGAGCTAAGTTACTAATGCGATACCAAGTGTTGATAATGAAAGAAATAATAAATAATAAAGTGCTTAATATAAAGTGCTTGGGAATAAAGTGCTTAAAAAATGTGTATAAAGCAGCTAAACTTGTAGTTTTACCAGCACCAATGAATGTGTGTGTATAGTATAGTGAAGCAGGGCTAAATACTACCAGCAATTGCTATAATAAAGTGCTAATAAATAGCTAAAAGTGCAAACATCATGTCCAAAAAGGAATAAGATTCAATCAAAGTACATTAAATTCAAAATGTCCAATAATAAAGTTCATCCAAATAATCTGATGATTCAAACAAATAAGTCTCTTGATATAAAGTGCATCCAGGTACTATTACTTCAGAACAAATATATATTGAAGTCTCTTGATATAGGCAAATTCCTATGCAGGAAAACGGGGATGAGCGGAAAAAGAACGGGTAAGGGAGTCCAGTTTGCAAATATGGAATATTAGCCTGTAGGTAGCCTTCTACAATCCACCCCCAGTAGTGCTAGCCTCTCACCTTATGGATAGACCCCAACGGGTCTAGTAGGGCATCAAACGAACCTTTATCATCCACCAACTTGAACCTCCTCCTTGATGTATCAGGGAATCACTGTAGTTTTTCATCCGATCCCAGTTCCACAGCGTCTCATTTTGAGATAATAATTCCAGATCCACGAGATCAAAGGTAAAAGAGAAAAATCTCCTTAGTGTAGTAGTTGTTAAAAACTCTTGTGTTTATTTGAAAAAATAAGCATAACAATTTAAAACGGCATTACAAGCCAGCAATGAAAAAAAAGTGTAAAACACAGAGACTTCCATGGTCATGGCCATAACCGGAAGTGACATCACCAAGCTCCTTCCCGACACGTTGCAAAATGAGTCATCATCATGCTCTTGGAGTAATTTTTGTAGGCCGGCCACTTCTGGAAAGGTTCACCACTGTTCCAAGTTATCTCCATTTGTGAATAATGGCTCTCCCCGTGGTTCACTGGAGTTCCAAAGCCTTAGAAATTGATTTTAAACCCTTCCTAGACTGATACATGTTTGTTTCTAATCTGTTCTTGGATTTTTTTTATTGTGGCATGAAGCCACTACAGGACGCTCTCTACGCTGCAGATAGAGAAAGGAGCTGTGTGTTAGTGGGCATCCTGACTCTCCTGTAGTCCAAGGGAGGGGTCGAGCACGACACTCCACACCAGGGAGAACACCTTGCATTACTGTGTGGAGTTACAGACAGAAGAACAGGAAGTGAGGATTTCTCAAAAGAAATAAGGACATTTAAAAGCAAAATGGAAGGATGGGGTAAGTGAATTAGGACTGCACTAAGGTAAAGCAAGCTATTTAGGAAAAAAAATGTACCTTTACAACCCCTTTAAGGGTAGTAAGAAAGTGGGGGAGGAATGGACACAGATGATTTTCATTTACCTTACTATCATACTGTAATCAGGTCACTAAAAATACTTTGGCATAGGCTTTTTTTTAGCATCCTCCATGGATGTTCTTTGGCTACTAACACTAAGGCTAGTCACGCCAACAAATGCATTTGAAAACAATCTCATATCCAGATTGTGATGCAAGGAGACCTGGTGTTTATTTTATATAACTGGAAATATGTTAAAAAAGAATAAAGACATGTCCAATAAAAAAAAACAATAATGCTGTGTATTTGAACTGGTAAGCATTTTTAGTTAGTTATCAGCTTATTAGATTAAACACTTTGGAGGAAAAGTTTCATTTTTGTAAATGGGCAGAATTAACTTACTAGACATCAGAGCAGAAGAAATTGTTGTAGCCAATACTGAATATAAATAATTATGTCAGAGTTTACAGTATTAGCAACCTATATCAGTCCTTATCACAGATCAGAGCTCGACTGGAAAGGTCAAGTCTAAAACATCTTGGTATTTAAACCTTGGTATGTAAACTTGTAAGGAACTTGTAGAATATGCGATAAACCAGTGGTGGCTATCTATTACAGGGCTGTTGACTTGACCAGAGAATGGCCCTATCCATGGGTGTCAGCAGGTAGGGGCAAGGGTGGTCACGTGCCCCCCCTGGAATCAGGGATCGGATCTTAAATTCAGCACAGTTACCTTACATCGCTATCAGGGTTCGAGACATGCTGTCCAGCGCCACCAGAGAGACATGCTGTCCAGTGCCACCAAAGAGAGCTACACTGCCCAGCATCAGCAGAGAGACATGCTGTCCAGCACCACAAGAGAGACATGCTGTCGCTGTCATTACTTTTATTTTTTTATGACGAATTTCCCCAGAAATCGCTATCGCACAATTCTGCAAGTGATTATAATTTATTATCGCTGTTTTCTAGCTGCTCTAAAACCATTTTTGACATAAAGGGACACTTTTGGTTTCTATGGACAATCTACAGTTTGCAGGCAGAAAGAACAGTTTTATTATACAAAAGAACATGTAGGACACTGAGCAGACCACTAGGGACAAGGGGGGTGTGTATTTTTTACATACAGTACTGTAATCTATAAGATTACAGTATACTGTATGTATTGTGTTTGTTTACCTTTTTGAATTTGGCGCTGTTCTCCGCTCCCGTGCGTCGTAACGTCGCACGGAACGGAGATCAGCGGCACACAGAGGCACTGTGTGAATCGAGCAAGGTCCCGCTCGCTCACACAGCGCGGTGGCATCGCTGGATCCAGGGACAAGGTAAGTAAACACTGCCTGTGGATTCAGCGAGGCGAGCCCGAGTCTGACTCGGGGTTACCGATCGTAGCCAAAAAATCTCACCCCGAGTCTGACTCAGGAACACCGCCAGGGGGTTAATGGGTTACATGATAGAGACAAGTATAGACCTTTGTGAATTTGGCTAAAAGCCTTTTTTTCAGCATTTGGGTTATGCCAAGGTTTATCCTTCAGGGATGACCACCAAGTGCTCTCTCTTAACCCCTTCCCTACCGAGTCATTGTAAAATGACATCGGCGGGAACCCTACCTCCTTTAGACTGGACATCATATGACGTCCTTACATTCCTGGGCGGCTAGGGGGCACGTGCCAGCCGCCGCCGGCGCGCCCAAGCCCCCGCCGCATTGCTCGGGCACCCGCGACTGCCAACAATCACGGTAGGACCATGGATCTGTTTGTGTAAACACACAGATCCATGTCCTGTCAGCAGTGACGAGACCGATGTGTGTTCCCAGTACCAGTTCCTCATTGGTCTCCTCCCCTTGTAAGTCCCCTCCCCCTACAGTTAGAACATACTTTAGGGAACATATTTAACCCCTTCAGCGCCCCCTAGTGTTAACCCCTTCCCTGCCAGTCACATTTACACAGTAATCAGTGCAGTTCTATAGCACTAATCACTGTGTAAATGTGAATGGTCCCAAAAATTTGTCAAAAGTGTCCGATATGTCCGTCGCAATGTCACGGTCAAAATAAAAATCGCAGATCGCCGCCATTACTAGTAAAAACATTAAAATAAATAAAAATGCCATAATTCTATTCCCTATTTTGTAGATACTAGAACTTTTGCGCAAACCGATCAAATACGCTTATTATGATTTTTTTACCAAAAATATGTAGAAGAATACGTATCGGTCTAAACTGAGGGAAAAAAAAGGTATTTAAAAAAAAAAATTATGATATTTATTAAATCAAAAAGTAAAAGATATTGGCCCGGATTCACATACATCGGCGCATATTTATGCCGCCGTAGCGTATCTAATATACGCTACGCCGACGCAGCGCAGAGAGGCAAGCACAGAATTCACAAAGCACTTGCGCTGGGTTTCCTCGGCGTAAGCCGGTGGAAGTGGGCGTGAGGCATGCTAATGAAGCGTGACCCCATGCAAATGATGGGCCGAGCGCTAGACAGATACGAATAATGAACGGCGCATGCGCCGTCCCGTGGACGTATCCCAGTGCGCATGCTCAGAATCACGTCGGAACTACTCCCTAAGATACGACGGATCACTGCCTACGACGTGAACGTAACCTACGCCTAGTCATATTCACGTACAACGTAAACGACATAATATATGCCAGCTTGCGTTCCTTGGTGCAGCCCTTTGCATGGGTTGCGCCTCCTATATGGGGAATAACTTTACGCCGGACGTACGACTTACGCAAACTGCGTATATTATGCGCCGGGCGCAAGTACGTTCGTGAATCGACGTATCTCCCTCATTTCCATTATTGAATAGGAAATCAATGGGAGCGTCCCTTGCGGCCAGCGTAAATATGTGCCCACGATACGCCCGCGTAAGAAAGTTACGTCGGTCGGATGAAGCCTATTTTCAGGCGTATCTTGGTTTCAGAGTCCGGCGCATAGATACGACGGCGCATATTTACACTTACGCGGCGTATCTCGAGATACGTCGGCGTAAGTGCTTTGTGAATCCTGCCCATTGTGTTTTTTTCAAAATTGTCGCTCTTCTTTTGTTTATAGCGCAAAAAATAAAAACCGCAGAGGTGATCAAATACCACCAAAAGAAAGCTCTATTTGTGAAAAAAAAAGGGCGTCAATTTTGTTTGGGAGCCACGTCGCACGACCGCACAATTGTCATTCAAATGCGACAGCGCTGTAAACTAAAAATTGGTCTGGACAAGAAGGGGGTGAAAATGCCCTGTATGGAAGTGGTTAAATTAACATACCTGAAACATGTACTGTATATAGGAGATGTCTTGGAAAAAGAGATCCACATTTTGAAATGATTTGGTGACCCATTGTGCAGACAAACCCTAATGTTCTGGAGTTCTGTCATTCTGAATAATACTGTAGATTCTATATTTGCATAAATGTTCATACAAAAAAGTAGTGTGAACTCCACTCCTCACTAATGGTTTTATTCACAGCTGGAAAAGCTTGGATGTTATATAATAAAAAAATTCTACACTACATTACTATATAATACAATCAGAATGAGGTATTTGAATAAATGCAGATGTTTTTTATTACCGTAACTATAATCACGGAACCAGATCACTCTCATGTTTTGGCATAGACTTTTCTCCATATCCTAATTGTTTTCTTTGCTAGTCTCAAGCCTCTGCTTGTTGTCAACAAGATTGCCCCAACCACGAATGCTGAATCTGCCTGTCTCTTTGGGTTGCATCTGTTTCCTGTGTACAGCAACTTACCACTCCTTATGTGGTGGCTGAATTTGTCAGGGTTTTTTCCTATATTTTCACTTGGTAATTATAAAAATAAAATGCTTTCTGTCCTTGAGTGACAATGTACTGCACTGCACTGCAGAAGCAGCATTATCACCCACGACTTCTTTTCTAATTTGGACTACAAATATCTCCTCCTGTCCTCCCACAGTGTCCTTTTTACTGCCCATTCCTGTCCTGGGATCCCCAGCCACTGTGGGGGGAAACACTGGCATTCTTCCTTCATACCGGTTTCATCATCAGCTTTCTTTCAGGATGCCAAGCAGGAGATCAATGAACTTGGCTTTCTACTGAGCCAAGTTTGGTATTAAAGAGTGTTGAGCAGTAGCAGAGGAGGAGATTAAGGACTCTATGTCCTCAATAACTCTTAACAACAAATCCATAAATCTTTTTATTATCAGAATTCACCTTAACTTTTTATCATAAATACCAATATAAAACTTAACAACTCAGCCATTATAGCTCAAGTTGTATAACAAGCATAATTTTAATCATAAATTGTCCCCCTTCTCATTAGAAAAGGTGACCTGAACCACATAAATATTTAGCCGTGACAGTCCAGGGAGGGTGGGAGGGGAGCTCCGCCGCTGACGACCTCCTGAGGTGACTGGCAGATTCCCTCAGGCAGAACCCCCTTTATATAGGGTTCCCCCTTAGGCTTCCAGAATCTTCCCTAGCTGGTTTCCAGAGTTCCCCCCCCTCCACTGTTTCTAGGCACCCTGACCTACTTTCAGGGAAACCCTGACCTACTTTAAAGGGGGAGCCTTGAAACCCCTTTTAGCTGCCACTGTCCCATAAGAAAAGGGGCGGGGGGGAGTGAAACCCCCTATCCCTTTTCTCTCACATGGGACAGTAAGCAGCTACATAATATTTTTTCCCAAACAGTCAGTTGAATAAAAACAACACCACAATATATTTGGATTAATAAAATAATTTTATTTATTTTATTGGCCACGGCTTATTTATTGGTTTACCATTCAAAATAACTCTTATCAACAAATCCATAAATAATCTTTTTATTATCAGAAGTCACCTTAATAACTTTTTATCATAAATACCAATATAAAACTTAACAACTCAGCCATTATAGCTCAAGTTGTATAACAAGCATAACTTTAATCATAAATTGTCCCCAAGAAGGCAGGAGCCATAACAAGCCTCCTGCCTTCCTACAACAAACCGCTGCCTTTTAAATGACTGTTTGGAAATCCGAATTCAAGATATCCAGACCTACATCCGAGAGATGTATTCCACCCCTCCGATATAATCCTGGAAGCCCTCCTTCCAACTCTAAATGCCTAAAAGATATTCCATATCCTAAGGACATGAACTTTTCTATTCTTCTATTAATTCGCTTCCTGACTTTTTCAAAAACTGATAATCCATTAACTTGAAACTACATTAAGCAAGGAATGATTTCGGAGAATACAACAACGGTCCCAGGAGAAGCAGCCTTTAATTCTTTTATGGCTGATCGGATTTGAAACAATAAATTGAATGTTTTTAATTTGCCAATATCGTTACCTCCCAGGTGTACAAGCAGAATATCCGGTAAAGGCCATTTTTAAACCAGTTTTCCCAACACCGACATCAACTCCTCCCAAATCATCCCTCTCTTACCAAACCAATACATTTTAAATAATTTTGGATCCAAATTTAAGTTTTCTCCTAAATCCTGTTCAAAGCTCTCCTATTTGCCCAAAACACAAATGAGTGTCCGATGATCCATATAACTTTTGGAGTACCTGAAATTTAAACTGGACATTCTGCCTCACATAAGAAATATATGCATTAGATTTTCATCTTCCAATTTTTTTTATCTTATTCTAAGGCCTTGTACACACGTTCGGTCCAAACCAATGAGACTGGTCCGTCGGTTCATTTTCAGCGGTTCACCTCTGAAGTGGCCTGACGGCCTGATATGTGTACACACCATCAGTCCAAAATCCGAGCGGGTCAGAACGCGGTGACGTAAAACACACGACGTGCTGAATAAAACAAAGTTCAATGCTTCCAAGCATGCGTCGACTTGATTCTGAGCATTCGCGGGTTCTGAACTGATGCTTTTCTGTACTAACAATTGGTTTCGTCCGATCGCCCAGCGGTCCAGCGGTTCGGTTTTGAAGCATGTTTAGAAATTTTGGACCGAAGGAAACCAGACCGCTAGCCTATACACACGATCGGTTTGGTCCGATGAAACTGAACTTTGGTTCATTCTCAGCGGACCAAACCGACCGTGTGTACGAGGCCTTATCCAAACCAAGTTTGGCTGCCTCAGATGCAGCACCAATTCTAAAAGCATGGAATGACAATCGTAGTTTATCCAAATTAAGAGCACATAGGCATTTTTCCAACACCCTACTGAATTGGAATCTTGTTAATGAAATATTATTCTAATGGACAAATAACAATTCATGACCAGCTGAACAAATAAACATGTCATTTTGCAACAATCGAACTGGGCAAATTACTTGATTACCACAAGAATATAGAGTAATCCATGTACCTTTGCCCAATTGATAAATAAAATGCAAACGCAATTGTTTTCATTCCTCACCGATTCAACACGGAGGCCGTTTAATGCCTTTTTGTTATTAGGGACTAATTCCGAAATTCTCAATGCTGCGAAAAAACAAACAAAAAAAGACGCTTTGAATAACTTGGCTTCATATTCAGAGAAGCAAATACGATCAGTGACTAAACAACGTTTTTCTAACAGCTCAGACGAAATTGGATGTCTAGTATCTACTGAAAAGTTTGCTCTTTTGTAGCCTTTTATTGCCCGACTTAGCGAGAAAAAACTAAGAAGTGAAGAAAAACCATTTAGTTTTAGAAAAATAGAAACTCCACACAGTATTTTATTAATGTGTGACCATGAGAATTTATTTTCCATCAAGCTGTTGAGAAAAGACAGAGCCATGTCCTCATTAAAAGATGACCAAGGGACCCTTTGTGCATTAAAATAAGATATCCATGAAAACCATACGGAAGAATAATTCATCCAAGTTTTTGGTGCGAAAGACTTCTTTATATTCTCATAGATTACACTATGCCCCACAGACGGCGTGGGCATACCATACCTATCTTGTCCACTTCTGGTAGCAGCTTGAAAAATGTTGTCATCTGAAATCGAGAAAGAGCATGCGCTACAATGTTATCCTTACCTGGAATATATTTTGCTTTTAGCCAAATATTCAGTAATAAGCATTGTGACCCCAAATACCATAGTATCTTATTAAATGGAGGCGATTTTGATGCCAAGCAATTTATTGCAAACATCACCCCTTTATTGTCCATGCTAATAAGCAGGCGATGGCCACAATAATAGGGAATAGCTCCATAAAGACACTGGGCCAGATTCACAAACGGGATACGACGGCGTATCTCCTGATACGCCGTCGTATCTCTGTTTCTATCTATGCGACTGATTCATAGAATCAGTTACGCATAGATATCCATAAGATCCGACAGGTGTAATTGTTTTACACTGTCGGATCTTAGGATGCAGTACCGCGGCCGCCGCTGGGGGGAGTTTGCGTCGTAAATCAGCGTTGGGTATGCAAATTAGGAGTTGCGTCGATCCACGACGGATTTTCGCGTTCGCTACGTCCCCGCTAGTCTAGTTTCCCATCGCAAAGTTAGTCGTCGTTTTGGGTGCCCTAACTTTAGTCAGCAATCGTATTGCTGTCTAAAGTATGGCCGTCGTTCCCGCGTCGAAATTTAAAATTTAACGTCGTTTGCGTAACACATCGGGGGAATACGGAAGTACACTACGCGCGTTGCCTTTCGAAAAAATGACGTCACGGCGCACAAAGCACGACGGGAATTGCGAAACGGAGCATGCGCAGTAGGTCCGGCGCGGGAGCGCGCCTAATTTAAATGGCACACGCCCATTTGAATTGGCCCGCCTTGCGCCGGAGGCTGCCAGTGTAGTTTTCATCGCAAGTGCTTTGTGAATCAGGCACTTGCGATGAAAACTTGCGGCGGTGTAACGTATCTACGATACGTTACGCCGCCGCAGTTCTATGTGAATCTGGCCCACTATTTTTTAATAAACCCATGTGTTTCCATTTTTCCGCCCATTTCTCTGCACACCAATGATTGCCCCATATCACAGCAAAGCCTGCTGAACCAACAGAATCAGTCACTAAACAGAAATTTTTATCTGAAACAAATCCATGCTGCAATAAGGTGCGACCATTAAAATGAGACAAAAATTGTATCCACACTATCATGTCTTCTTTCATATCAGAGGTTAGGCGGATATGGGAATAAGGATTTTTTAGTCCTGCTTTAGCAAAGTAAAGCCGTCTGGAGAAAATTCTTCCCACTGGCAAAATTCTTGTTGCAAAGGCCAACAACCCTAGCAGTTTTTGCATCTCTTTTAATAAAACCTTTTTTTTACGCAATAGTAGCTCAGAAATTATTTTTAGTTTTTCCAATGGCAACTTAAATTCCATTCTGACTGTATCAATTGTAATTCCCCAAATTTCCAGACAATTTACTGGCAAAACTGTCTTTTCTTTTACCAACGGAATACCAAAATTTTCACAAATTACAAAAAACAAACTCAGAATGTTCATACACTCTTCTGACTCATGTGCTCCCAGAAATAAGAAGTCATCTAGATAATGCAATATATATGGGGATCCTGAAATTTATTTTACCACCCACTCTAAAAAGCTAGAAAATGCCTCAAAATACCTACAAGAAAGGGAATACCCCATTAGTAAGCATTTATCAAAATAATATCTTTGATCAAAATAAAATCCCAAAGAGTTAAAAGGTGAATAGGCAACAATCTAAACACAGATTTCACATCTGTTTTTGCTAATAAAGCATTCGGACCTAATTGTCGCACTAATAGTATTGCGTCTTCAAAAGATGCTTACTCAACCGAACAAATTTCTTCTGGAATTTGATCATTAAGGCCCCTTTCACATTGGACCCGTAGCTGCGTTGGCGCTATACCGCCGGGATTGCCGCGGGAATCAGCCGCTAGCGGTGCGGTATTAACCCCCGCTAGCGGCCGATAAAGGGTTAATACCGCCCGCAATGCGCCTCTATAGAGGCGCATTGCGGGCGGTATTGCCGCGGCTCCCATTGTTTTCAATGAGAAGGAGCGGTGAAGGAGTGGTATACATGCCGCTCCTCTCACCGCTCCAAAGATGCTGCTGACAGGAGATTTTTTTGTCTCCCGCCAGCGCATCGCCTCAGTGTGAAAGCCCTCCGGCTTTCACATTGAGTCTGCAGTGCAGGAGTTTTTCAGGCGGGATAGCAGCGCTATTTTTAGCGCTTTACCGCCTGAAAAACTCCTCAATGTGAAAGGGGCCTAAGGGACTTACCTTCTGGGAAAGATAAATGATGAATTACCCTGTATTTATTAGGTTCTTTTTTAGGCAAAATGCCCAAAAGAGAAATTCGGAAGTTCACAAATGGTGCCTTTCTAAAAGGTCCTGCAATTCTTTGAGCTTTAATTTCACTATCAATTTTTTCCTTTACAATATTTTTTAAAGAATCAATTGAATTCATATTTTTAACAATTTTACAACCCTGTCCGTTAAATGCTGGCAACTTAAAACCCTCATTGAAACCATTAAATAGCATGGATGCTGTCTGCTGATCTGGGTACCTGCGTAGCCATGGCAGCATGCTTTAAATATTCACTGGCGATGGAGTTTTTAAGAAAGGGCTCCTTGTTCAGACTCTGATTTGAAGCCATTTTCTTGAAGCATTTCGCCACCGAATGTGGGCCAGAACAGAAAGCACATTCATGCCTATATGGGCAATTATTAGCCCACTTGCATTGTGCGTCAATAAACGCGAAACAAATACCTTTTTTATAAGATGTAACATTACTGTTTGCTGAAGGCAACTGACGCGCCATCTGAGGTCTTTGTGGCAGCAAAAGATTTAGCCATAGGCTAATATCCTTGTTACCCCAAGGAAGATTTTTGTGTACCGACAATTTTTGTCTGAACTGTTCATCATAAATTAACCAACCAAATCCGCTGAAATTTTGCTTCTAATATAATATCTATGATGGTCCCATACTGCGCTCTGGATATTTTTCACAAATTATACTTGAATAGATGCAGAAGGCCTGGAGCCAATTATTAAAATTCCTGGCAACAGGCCTATCTTTCATGTCAGTTTTATCTTTATCACTCTTGAGGAATTCCTTGCTTGACGGAAATAAAGATAGTAAATCAATGAATCCCTCTTTCCATATTTTTTCTTTCATTGCTACTGTCAAGTGAAAACCTCACGGCGAAGATTGACACGGTAGGCTTTCCTTTAACCACTTAAGACCAGGACCAATATGCAGTTTAAGGATCTTGCCCCTTTTTGCGATTCGGCACTGCTTCGCTTTAATTGCGCAGTCGTGCGACGTAACTCCCAAAATTTGCGTCCTTTTTTTCCCCACAAATAGAGCTTTCTTTTGGTGGTATTTGATTACCTCTGCGGTTTTTATTTTTTGCGCTAGAAACAAAAATAGAGTGACAATTTTGAAAAATGCAATATGCAATAATGCAATATTTTTTACTTTTTGCTATAATAAATATCCCCAAAAAAGATATAAAAAAAAAATTTTTTTCCTCAGTTTAGGCCGATACGTATTCTTCTACCTATTTTTGGTAAAAAAAATCGCAATAAGCGTTTAACGATTGGTTTGCGCAAAATTTATAGCGTTTACAAAATAGGGGATAGTTTTATTGCATTTTTATTAATATTTTTTTTTTTTACTACTAATGGCGGCGATCAGCGGTTTTTTTTGTGACTGCGACATTATGGCGGACACATCGGACAATTTTGACACATTTTTGGGACCATTGTCATTTTCACAGCAAAAAGTGCTATAAAAATGCATTGATTGAAAATGACAATTGCAGTTTAGGAGTTAACCACTAGGGGCGCTGTAGGGGTTAAGTGTGACCTCATATGTGTTTCTAACTGTAGGGGGGCGGGGCTGGACGTGTGACGTTATTCGTCTTTTCCTATATCAGGGAACAGACAATCACTGCCATTGTGAAGAACGGGGAAGGTGTGTTTACACACACCTCTCCCCGTTCTTCAGCTTCTGTGACTGATTGCGGCACACCGGCGGCGATCGGGTCCGCGGGTCCCACAGCCGCGGAGCTTCGGACCGGGTCACGCGACCCACGGCTGGGCTCTTTTTTTTTTATTCTTTTTTTTTTTTTATTCTTTTTTTTTAATTCTCTTTTTTAAGTGTATTTTGTGCGTGTACTCGAGAGAGGAGCCGGACTGCAGGAGTTGGGAGTAGGCAGGCCTCCCCCAGAGGCAATCTGCCATCTTTCTCCATGCCCCGGGTGGCAATGGTGGGTGTGTGAGGGGGTCCTCCCACACAGCCCGCCCTACCTGCTCCGCTTTGAAGCCCAACGGGGCAGAGGGACTCCCTACAAGGGAGTGAGAGGACCTAGCCTGCTCAACCAGCCCCGTTAGTCCTTCGCCTTAACCCAATTTCGAGTGCGTGTAAGTGTGGTGGTTTTTGTGGGAGCGGGGTGGGCGTGCTATGCGCAGGCTTACCTCACATAGCACCGGGAGCCGGGCTGAGACCACCAAACTCAATTCACATGTAGCCGAGACCGGGATCCGAACCCCTAGCTGCAGAGGTGAATGGCTTGTCAGCACAGTGCCAATCGCGTTGAGCCACCGCAGCTCCCTACACGGCTGGGCTCTTAAAGGCGACGTACATGTACGTGCCTGTGCCCAGCCGTGCCATTCTGCCGACATATATCGGCGTTAGGCGGTCCTTAAGTGGTTAAACAAATTTCAGGTGTATTTCCTTTAGCACTCTGCATTCTATTTTTTGTCATATTTGTATTATCGCTAGCACTACAGTATGTAGGTCAGAAAATAATACTTTTGGGACATTCCATACGCTAGAAACATTTTCTTGTGTATTTTCTTTAAAAGCAGACAGAGAAGAAGCTAGCTGTGAAATAGATCTATACAAGGTAGTTATCATATCTATGTTACCCAACTGCAATGGCCTGACCCTACTACCTTGTGCTGCGTTCATTTCCACATCTGCCTGTGTCATTCTTCTGGGCATGTCATTCCTGCAGCTAGTGCCTGCCCTGGGATACAGTGAATTCTGCTGCCTAGGAGACTGACTTGCACTCGTCGCTTCTGGGCTCCTCCCCTTTTTTGTCTTGCTCGCTCCTACACCGCCATTACTCCCTTTCTGCTGCTCCCCTGTCACCGCTGTCTTTCCAGGTGATTTACCCTTCTTCGCCACTGGGGGACTGTATGGCAGATGAGCTCTAACCTTTTCTCTTCTCTATTCCCATAGTGACGACATCCTCTACAGCCGCCTCTTGACCCCGCCGCTCTTGAACTCGAAAGGGGGAGAGCTCTTCCTGTATGCTGTCCGCGAAGCCTTGAAACCCCTTTTAGCTGCCACTGTCCCATTAGAAAAGGGGCCGGGGGGACTTGAAACCCCTATCCCTTTTCTCTCACATTCACATGGGAGTGGATATCTAGGGGCCCCCTTACTTCAAGTCCCTCTGCAGATTCGTCATTTCTTTTGGGGGACAACATGTGGGTGTAGGCATCAATGTGGAGACAAGGTGCCTGTAAGGAGTGGGGTACCCTCACAATCTTAAGGAGATGTGGCCTGGAATATTTTTTTTCTCTTAAAGGGCCAGCACACCTTTAAACAAAAGCTGGCAAAAAAACAAAAACAAAATTCCCATAGACTTCAATGGGGTTTAGAGCTATGGTTAGGTTAAGGTAAATCAGATGAGTTTACTGAATGTCTTGTAAACAAAACTTTTCCCAGTCTACTCATCACTACTTGGCAACATATAACATACACATTTGCTACACCCAGCAGTTTAGGGCTGCTTAGACACGCTGGGTTGGGGCCCTTGCTTTTTTTCCGCCTCTAACTTAGCCAGTGAAATACATCTGCTGTATCCAAGTATAGGGGAGCATATGGCCCTTTGTGACAGTGCTTGATTTTGGTAACCAGTCACTTGGCATTTTCACAGGACAGAGGCATGATGATACCCCTTATGCTTGGCACAGACACTAGCTTACATTAGGTATTTTGGTGATGGTGAAATGGAGTAAGGAGCAGCAGGGATCACTGGAGATTACTAGTATCAGTGTGGTAAGAGGGTCCTTTTACAGACACTGTTTGTCATGAATGCATTATAACATGCATTGTACTACAACTGGCCATTTTTTTTGGATGTGGGTGCCATTGCACCACAATCAGGGCCGGTACAAGGGGGGGGGGCAGAATTGGCGGGTGCCCTTGACGCTACTATTTACTGGAGGAAGGGGGGCGCATGTGAAGTGCTAGCTGTGTGCTTAAAAACTGTCTGGACACACCAGCCACTAATGCCTACACCTGCAATGATGTGCCGAGTGCGCTCCTGCACCTGGCAGAAACCTAGAACAGACCAGCGCTTCACTTATTGACTCCCCTGTCAGTGGAGATACCCCCCCTTGCAGGCGCTTGGTATTCCCTACCCAGCGTCACACACTGAGAGGCTGGCCGGAGGCGGGATGGGAACAGTGCGAGGAGGGGTGGCGGACAGCACCCAGGTGACACCATAAATAAAGCTGGCAGTTGTAGTGGGTGCTGTCAAGCTCCCCTCCCTCTAACCCCATCATTGAAGCTGTGATAGTGGCAGTGTGAGCGGGGGAGAGGCGAGCTAAAGGATCTCTGAATGTTTCGCCCCCCCCTTTCTCCTGTCAGCAGTGCGGGAGGAGAGACAGCGGCTATCTCATTACTTTCACCACGTTGTTAATCTTCTGGAACTACATGTCCCATGATGCTCCAGACTAGTGGAGCATCATGGGACATGTAGTTCCAGAAGATTAACAACGCGGTGAAAGTAATGAGAGAGCCGCTGTCTCTCCTCCCGCACTTACCTAAAGCCCTGATCTTGGCAAACTTTCTGATGGATGTGATACCCCTTAAAAAGGCTGTCTTCATGGCTCAGTCTTTACCCAAATCGGATTAAAAAGAGATCTCATCTGAAGCTAGCAAGAAAGTCCAGAGCAAGTAGTAAATCCCACATAGAAAGTCTTTGCGCTCTCTCAAGTCTCAAATGCAGCACCCAATCAAGGTATTGGATGAGTAAAGGATAGTTGACCCATGAGACAATAGATATGACAGGGATGCCATAGATCCCAGTAAGTGTCAAAGTGGCATGACAGAAATGCAATACTTGGGGCACCCTGAGACTTGAGACATGTGTAGCCAGGGGTAGCTACTATAGTTATTGTCAAATGGTTCTTTGTTTTCAGTCTCTCTGGGCACCATTCTGAACCTGCCATCAGGAGGTCTGTGTGACAGGGAGTGAGCGTCTGCGGCCTATACAGTGGAGAGCCGGCTTACCTGCATCAGAGGGACCTCAGAGGACAGCACCTCTATTCCAGCAAGCGGACCAGCCTGCGCTCCAGAGCATCTGGGAACACCTGCACTCCATGCCACCGGGAGTCGCAGCACAACGCGGCGTGGCAGCAACATTTCACCAGACGGAGACACCAGGAAAGATTCTGGCTGGAGCCCTTTATCTATTGGGGTCCATTGTGGTGAGATAGAGATTACAGTATTGCTGAGTGATTTTTCTACAGACTGGTTGGTGAGACTTGTAGTTCCACGGATGTACTACTTCTACAGAGGTCTTATACAGCAGACGCTTGGGGCCTATTCTTTCCTACTGCGCTGTAAAGTCAGTACTGTATTCCACTCATTTTCATAATTAAAGAGAAAAATACAAGTGGTGATATTTCTTCAGTTTAAGTATTCATCAGTTCATCTTTGCTCTTCAGTTCTTTTGTATTTTGCCTAACTGGATTACAAATTACACTGCAGTATAAACAACAGGCTAGCTGAAGATATCCGGAATTAAAATAACATTCATAATTTTCCTCTTTATTATGCTTTACTGTGCTGCATTTAATGCTTAATCTTTGAATTACAACCTAGGGGGAGCCATTTTGTGGTAAATTACCAAATTCACAATGTGTTCACTATGTATATGCTGTGCACTGTTTGCTGTTTTATGTGCTGAGGCCTCAGAGGAAAGGTATCCAATACATGTGTTAAAGGTGTTGGATATGTGTCTCTCTGTTTACATTCTTGTATATCAGTGTCAAATTATATTTTTGTCAAACATAAGCTGTGTTCACTTGTATCTTTTCTTGTGTTCATTCTTTATCTCAGTAAATATAGCTGATGGGTTCAGTGATACTGTGTGAGTCTCTCATTACTAACGCAACATTCCAGAATTGGAACCCAAGGTGTCAGAGATAAGAGAGGATTTGCAGAGTCGGGGTGGCCAGTGGGGTATAGAGTCTTTCAGCACCCCCCACGGGGGTACCGCTACACATGGAATATCGAGGCCATCATGGCCTGACCTACCCCTCAAACCAAGAAGTAAGTTATATCAAGCTATAGGAAACTACAGTACTTTGGCTAAACCCTTGACTGACTTAACCAAATAGAAAATGTCTGCACTGATATTCTGGACATCAGAGTGTAAATAGACCTTCCAGACCTCAAAGGCTTTGTGCTACATGCTACAGATTTCAAATAGCGGATTCAGGTGCAAACCAATGCTTCTGCTTATGGCTTGGGTGTGGTTCTGAGTCAGGTGGATCAATCAGAAAAGGGACGTCCAATCTTCTACTTGAGCAGGAACTACACCCCAGAGAGGTAGTCTATGACACCATCGAGATGGATGTCTTGCGCTCATGTAGGCACTGCAAAAGCTGCAACACTGCCTATATAACTGGAGCTTTACAGCGATCATTGAACACTACCCACTCAGTTGATTAACTGTGTTGCTGAGGAGAACAACAAGCTATTCTTTTGGAGCTTGATTCTCCAGCAATATGATTTGATCACACTTTACAAAAAGTAAGTAAGTACCCACAACAATGTGGATGAACTATAGAGCCAACAGAAATTAGTCTCATTGAAAAAGAACTTACAGTCTCTTTCATTTGACCTACCTAAAGAGGGGAGATATAAGGATAATGAGGTTTGATGATTCCAAAACTGAGTGTGAACAGGGAAGTCGTATTGAGCACAGTGCCACCTTCATTTATCCAAAATGCGCATGTCAATTAAAACATGGTTAGATTAAAATCTTATGTTTGTGAATAGGCAGAGATGGTGACACACTTTATAACCCTACCCTTTATACACACACACACACACACACACACACACACACTAGAGCACAACTTAGATCAATACACAAATAGAACATACTAAATCCCATTAAAACAAGTCAAGCTAGAGCAGAATATCCTAAAACATCTAGCAGTATCATGAATAGAAACCATACTCAACAGAGCCAGGAAAGCCTTTCAATGCAGCCTTGTCTAAATACCATGTTGTAAAGACCCTGTCTGGTATGTGACTCTGTAATATACATCTGTAAGTTTGGTATTTGGACTAACCAGGTAAAGTATATCTCCAGGCAAAAATGAAAAAAAAATCCCTAAGCAAGTTTTTAATGAAGTATACATATTGCCAATATCTTCATTATGCTTAGCTTAAGAGTTTTTGAAGAAAGTGCCTAGTGATCCTGCCAGTTCCCTGATTAACACATGTGTATCAGTCCTGGTTCAAAGTTCTGCAGCTGCAACTGAAACAGCTGATCCCTCCAGTGTTGTTAGTACTTAAAAAGGAGTTCTGCCCCCTCACAAAAAATTGTCAGCAGCTACAAATACTTTAGCTGTTGACTTTTAATATTAGGACACTTACCTATCCAGGGTTCATGCAAAGTCAGCACCCCAGCTGATTTTCAGATTGGCTCTTGTTTGCTGCCACCCCCATTCATGTTAAGGGAAATCGGCCTTTCGGCTTCACAGCCGTTTCCCCACTGAGCATGCGCAAAGTGCGCTGCGCTTTCTAACTGGCCTGGCGGCAGAAGAAGGAGGAGGGGGCCGAACTTCTTCCCCCTTGAAAAGTGCTAAATGTGGCACCGGAGATGGGGAGAAAGCATAACAGCGAAGGTTCCACTTTTGGGTGAAACTCTGCTTTAAAGGCTGTGCCCCTTCATTAGTATGCATCATGAGCTCACGACATGTCATTTGCTTATTGCTGTAATTGGGATATCTTCATAAAACGTGACATTAATGTACAAAATATGCCTATGCTATAATGTCCAGCAAGTGAATTGGTCAATTACATCCCCAGGTGATATATGCATTAGATTTATATCCTGTTTGATCTTTATGAAATTGTTATTTCATTCTACTTTATAACATGCTTGGTGTCATAAAACTGTAAGACTATAAAACCTTGTCATCTGTAAATATGGCTATAGTCCAAAAATTGGCCTTAAGGTAGTGTCCTCTGAAGTATAGTAAAACACTTCAGCACTCCCATTTCACACCCCTCAACTGCTTTGATTGGGTTGGGGTTGACTCAGGGACACATTGGCCAGTGGCGGTGCGTTCATAAAGGGCGCATGGGCGCCGCCCCTCCTGCCACCTGTCTATCATCATAGATGGATGCATTGCATGAATCTATCTATGGTCACCGCTGCCACCCCCCTATTCAGGTGCCCTGCCCCTTTTCGGGCACCTGAATTACAACAGCGGGGTATTTTTTGGAAGCACCTGATTAGAGCCATAGGCTCTAATAGGCGTCCAAAAAGGTGAACAGCGGGCGCCATGCTGAGCACGCACAGTTCACTCAACGTTGTGTTAGGAAAGCGAATATTCACTAAACCATATACACTAAACCATCTCTCAGCCAATCAGGTGCTCGGGTCTGTTACCTTTCACCTGATTGGCTAAAACGACAAGCACTGTGATTGGACACCTACCAGGCAGCCAATCATAGCAGAGGACGGGAGAAGACATCAAGGAGCATGGAGGACATCGCCGCCTTGAACCGCTGCCCCACCGAGACAGGTAAGTGACGGGCAGGCAGGGGATGCACACTGGCAGCATTTGATGGGCACAGTCGTGGAAATTGATGGGCACAGTGACAGCAATTGATGGGCACAGTGTCAGCAATTGATGGGCACACTGGCAGCAATTGATGGGCACAGTAGCGGCAATTGATGAGCACACTGGCAGCAATTGATGGGCACAGTGTCAGCAATTGATGAGCACACTGGCAGCAATTGATGGGCACAGTAGTGGCAATTAATGAGCACTCTGGCAACAATTGATGGGCACAGTGGCAGCAATTGATGGGCACACTGGCAACAATTGATGGGCACAGTAGCGGCAATTGATGGGCACACTGGCAGCAATTGATGGGCACAGTATCAGTAATTGATGGGCACACTGGCACCAATAAATGGGTGCAGTATCTGCGTTTGATGGCACAATGGCGGCAATTTATGGGTACAGTGGCTGCATTTTATGGCACAGTGGTGGCAATTGATGGCACAGTGGCTGCATTTGATGGGCTCAGTGGCTGCGTTTGATGGCACAGTGCCGGCAATTGATGGGCACAGTGGCTGCAATTGATTATTTTTTTCCTTGTCTTGAATATCTTTATTAAATGCAAGAATAAATTGTACATGAAGCATACATTCGTTACAGTTATCAGGTGGTTATTATAACATAAGATTGACTAACAGTATCATCTTTCTTAAACAACAATAAACGGGAATATTTTAGCCATGTTCTGTGTACTATCGCAGGAAGAGTTTAAGTAGTTAACATAGCCAAATATGTAATCCTTACAACTTGTCCTAGTGGCTAGTGGATAATATATCAAAGATAATACGTCCTTATTTAATGTAACCTTACTACCTATCAACTTTAAATTTCTAAAATGTGCTACCTTTTCAAAGTTAACGGTAGATACACGAGGGTACTACCTTATGCAGTATCAGATCAGGAAAAGGAAGAAGCGAAGAAAAGGAAGGAAAATGGGGGGGGGGGTCAGGTAAGGAAGTCTGCAGGGATGGGCTAGGATCCGTCATCAAAGCATGAAATGTACAACGGTTATTTTCATATAGGAAAGCTACCATGGCATCATTACACCTCTATTAAAATTTTCTGGTATAGCATATTGTATCCAAGGGTTCCATATTTTTTCAAAGTTGGCGATCGTGTCCGTTTCTAACGCTTCCATTTTGGCGTGCGTCATAGCAATATTCATTCTATTTTTTGTTTCCGTCGTTGATAAAATTGGAGTTTTCCAAGCTTTTGCTATGGTTTGTTTGGCTGCCGTAAAGAGTTGTGTTAGTAGCTTGAAGTGCGTGTGTGTTAGATTGATGGGCTTTAAATTCAGTAGTGCCAATTTAGGGTTTGGAAGTATTCTCAATTTAGTCACCGCATTTACCATCTTGAAAATCTTATCCCAGAATTTCTGTACTATTGGACACGTCCACCAAGTATGAAAATATGTACCTTCGGTGATGCAACCCCTATAGCAATGTCCGGTGCAGTTTGGTGCATATTTAGCTATTCTGCTTGGCACCAGGTACCATCTCATTAATACCTTATAGCCCGCTTCCAATGCTATTATATTCGAGGAAGCCGATTTAGTGTTTCGCCATATTTGATTCCAATCCGAGGTATTAAGTTCTATACCCAGGTCACTCTCCCATTTCTGAACATAAGGAAGCTTTGTTGTGTTATTGTGGGATAGTGACTGCAAGTACAGAACCGAACATGTTACATGTGGATTATCTTTACATATACTTTCAAAAGGTGACATCTGGTTTTTCAGAGCCGAAGAGGTCAGATGTGTTTCCACAAAATTTTTTATTTGGAGGTATCGAAACAATTCTGATTGAGGTATACCGTATTTTTTACATACTGTCGGGAAGGGCATGATACCCGATGAATCCAAAAATTTATAGACATATATACAGTCTTTCCTTACCCATTCCTTGAATGTGTTAGGGAAGATCCATGCCGGATAAAATGTTGGGTTTTTATAAAATGAAAGCAGTGGGTTGAGAGGGGACACCAGTGAATACTTGGATTTATAGCTATCCCATAGTGAGAGAGAATGTTTAATAATTGGATTGCAGATTTTCCCGCGTAGCTTGGGAAGAATCCATAGTAAGTTAGCTGGAGGGATGGGATCACACTCGGTTGCCTCAATCGCTACCCAGAGAGGTGTTTCCTTTTTTGCATGATATTTGGCCAAGGTTGAAATTTGCGCTGCCCTATAGTAGTTTGTAAAATTCGGATATCCTAACCCTCCTTGAGTTTTGGGGAGATGCAAGATTTTCGCCTTTATTCTGGGCCTAGATGTGCCCCATATAAAGGTTGTCATTCTGTTTTGTATTATCCTCAGAAAGTAAGCCGGTATTGGACTCGGGAGCACTCTAAAAAGATGCAACAATTTTGGTAATATTGTCATCTTGACTGCGTTGATCCTACCTAACCAGGATAATGGGAGCTGGGACCAGGATTTGAGTAAGTTTGTTATCTGTTTAAGAAGAGGGGGATAATTATAAGAGAATAAATCAGATGTATCAGCCGTTACATGTGTTCCTAAGTACGGGATGCTCTTATCCGACCATGTAAATGGAAGACCTACTATGGCTGCACTTAATTCTAGTCTTGAGAGGGATATGTTTAGTGCTACACATTTCTTGGGATTAATGGCTAGACCTGAGAACGTCGCAAATCTATCAAGTATTGGGATGAGATTAGGGCCAGTTACTTGCGGGGAAGAAATAAATAAAACAATGTCATCCGCAAATAGGCATAATTTATGTTTATGACCTCCTAATTCTATACCTAGGATAGTGGGGTCTGATCTGATTTTCTGAGCAAGCGGTTCGATAAGGAGGGCAAATAATAACGGGGATAACGGGCAGCCCTGACGCGTTCCTCTTCTGATATCAAATGTGTCAGACTTATATCCTGCGTATTTAACATAAGCTTTAGGGTTATTATAAAGTTCCGTAATCCAATTAGTGAAATTAGGGCCAAAGCCCCATTTCTGTAGAGTATATTTTAAATACGCCCAGGAAACAGAATCAAAAGCTTGTTTGATGTCCAGAGAGAGAAAACACGCCGGTATACCCCTTTTCTTTGCTATGTTGGCCAAGAGGCATGCCCTGCGTATATTATCGCCCGCTTGTCTGGATGGCATGAAACCTACTTGATCTCGATTGATTAGAGTACCGATAAAATTGTTAAGGCGGGTAGCTAGTATTTTACCTAATAGTTTTATATCTATGTTAAGCATAGATATGGGACGATAATTGCTACAAAGTGTGTCATCCGAATGTGGTTTGGGAATCATACAAACCGTTGCTAGCAACGTTTCAGGTCTGAAGGTTTTTTGCTCTAGTAAGTTGTTAAATGCCTCTGCCAGTCTGGGTGAAAGTAACTCAGTAAAAGTTTTGAGGTAGTTTGCCGAGAACCCGTCAGGTCCCGGTCTTTTGTTGATTTTGAGTTCCCGAATGGCTAAAGCTACATCCTCTTGCGTAATTGGTTCTTCCAACTGTTCTTTCTGTGATTGACTTATTTGTGGAAGATTAATTTGTGCAAAAAAGGAGTCAGCTTTAGATTCGTCAAATACAGTAGTTTCTGAGTAGAGTTGTTTTAGATGTGAGCTAAACTTTTGAACTATTTTAAGTGGGTTGCTGGAGAGAACCCTGTTGGCAATTTTTAACTTTATGGGTTTAAAAGTCTTATTGAGTGTGTTTAGCGCTCTAGCTAAATATGTCCCTGGTTTATTAGCTTGCTTGTAGAAAGCATGTCTAGATCTATTAAGTGTTCTATTCGCCGAATCGGTTAAGAACAAGTCGTATTCCAGACGTGCTTTGTCCAGCCGAGTTCTATTAGTTTGAGTTTGGCAGTTTTGTAGGGCCAGAAATGCTAAGTTGAATTCTGTTTCCAATTTTCTTGCCATCAGTGCTCGCTCCTTTTTTAAGATCCATATTTGCCGCTGGAATGCCCCTCTGAGGACTGGCTTATGTGCTTCCCATAATGTAAGTGGGGATATTTCAGGGCTTGCATTGAGTTCTAGATAGTCTTTTAGAGCTTGTTCAATCAATTGGCAATGGGCAGGGTGTTTGAGTATAATTTCAGGAAGATACCAAGTGGGATCATGGTTTTTCGGAATGGTTGATGCCATTGTGGTGTACACCGCATTGTGATCTGACCAAGGGATGGGTATTATATTTGAATATAGTATTTCAGGGACCATACCGATTATCACAAAAATATGATCAATTTGGCTGAAGGATTGGTGTGGGTTTGAAAAGTATGTGTAGTTCCGTTTTGTGGGATTGTGTTCTCTCCACGTGTCTACTACAGTAGGTGTTTGTGATATTGTGCTTTTAGCACGACAGCGTCGCGCTGATACTCGGCGACAGGGTGCCGAGATCTCCCCGACACCTCGCACTCACTGGAATAGTGACAGCACATCCCAGCAAGCGCGTCATAGAAGCGACGGGAGATCCGACTTGGATTCCCGCCAATTCTACACGTGTGCGGCGTTTATGAATCCTGAGGGGGAAGTCCCCGCCGGATTTGAAATAAAAATCCGGCATGGGTCCCCCCCTCAGGAGCATACCGGGCCCTTAGGTCTGTTATGGGTTGTAAGGAGAGCCCCCCTACGCCGAAAAAAACGGCGTAGGGGGTCCCCCTACAATCCATACCAGACCCGTATCCAAAGCACGCTACCCGGCCAGCCAGGAAGGGAGTGGGGACGAGCGAGCGCCCCCCCCCCCCTCCTGAGCCGTACCAGGCTGCATGCCCTCAACATGGGGGGGTTGGGTGCTCTGGGGCAGGGGGGCGCACTGCGGCCCCCCCACCTCAGAGCACCCTGTCCCCATGTTGATGAGGACAGGGCCCCTTCCCGACAACCCTGGCCGTTGGTTGTCGGGGTATGCGGGCGGGAGGCTTATCGGAATCTGGGAGCCCCCTTTAATAAGGGGGCCCCCAGATACCGGCCCCCCACCCTAAGTGAATGAGTATGGGGTACATCGTACCCCTACCCATTCACCTGCAAGAAAAGTGGTAAAAACACAAATAAACCACACAGGGTATTAAAATATTTTATTTTTCTGCTCCGGAGGCCTCCCCTGTCTTCTTTATTAGCTCTTTTACCAGGGGGGGCTTCTTCTTTGACGTCTTCGGGTGGGTGGGGGCCGCCGTCTGGTTCTCTTCCACCGCCGGGGGGGGGTCGCTTTTAAAAAAGCCCCCACCCCCCGGCGGGTTTCCTCCGGCGTCTTCGGCGGGGCTCTTCTTCTTCCGCTATCCCGACGGGTCTTCTCAACTCTCCGGGGGTCTCCTTCTGTCTTCGCCGCTCTCCGCTCTTGACTCGGCGCACCCCGGTTCTTCGTCTCGCTGTCCGGTGTCTTCTTCCGTGCTGTACGTCTTCTCCTTCCGTGCTGTGATGAGTTCTTCTTCCGCGCTGTGACGTCATGTTCTTCACTTCTCTCCTTCTCCCGATGTTGACTCGCCGGTCCTCCTCGCTGAAATGACGGATGCGCGCCTTGCATCGGACCTATATAGGCCTCACAGTCCCATCATGCTCTGTACCTACCCATGTGATACCTACCCACGTGGTAGGTATCACATGGGTAGGTACAGAGCATGATGGGACTGTGAGGCCTATATAGGTCCGATGCACCCGCGCACCCGTCATTGCAGAGAGGAGCCGGCGACGTGTCAACACCGGGAGAAGGAGAGAAGTGAAGAACATGACGTCACAGCGCGGAAGAAGAACTCATCACAGCACGGAAGGAGAAGACGTACAGCACGGAAGAAGACACCGGACAGCGAGACGAAGAACCGGGGTGCGCCGAGTCAAGAGCGGAGAGCGGCGAAGACAGAAGGAGACCCCCGGAGAGTTGAGAAGACCCGTCGGGATAGCGGAAGAAGAAGAGCCCCGCCGAAGACGCCGGAGGAAACCCGCCGGGGGGGTGGGGGCTTTTTTAAAAGCGACCCCCCCCGGCGGTGGAAGAGAACCAGACGGCGGCCCCCACCCACCCGAAGACGTCAAAGAAGAAGCCTCCCCTGGTAAAAGAGCTAATAAAGAAGACAGGGGAGGCCTCCGGAGCAGAAAAATAAAATATTTTAATACCCTGTGTGGTTTATTTGTGTTTTTACCACTTTTCTTGCAGGTGAATGGGTAGGGGTACGATGTACCCCATACTCATTCACTTAGGGTGGGGGGCCGGTATCTGGGGGCCCCCTTATTAAAGGGGGCTCCCAGATTCCGATAAGCCTCCCGCCCGCATACCCCGACAACCAACGGCCAGGGTTGTCGGGAAGGGGCCCTGTCCTCATCAACATGGGGACAGGGTGCTCTGAGGTGGGGGGGCCGCAGTGCGCCCCCCTGCCCCAGAGCACCCAACCCCCCCATGTTGAGGGCATGCAGCCTGGTACGGCTCAGGAGGGGGGGGGGGCGCTCGCTCATCCCCACTCCCTTCCTGGCTGGCCGGGTAGCGTGCTTTGGATACGGGTCTGGTATGGATTGTAGGGGGACCCCCTACGCCGTTTTTTTCGGCGTAGGGGGGCTCTCCTTACAACCCATAACAGACCTAAGGGCCCGGTATGCTCCTGAGGGGGGAACCCATGCCGGATTTTTATTTAAAATCCGGCGGGGACTTCCCCCTCAGGATTCATAACAAACGCCGCACACGTGTAGAATTGGCGGGAATCCAAGTCGGATCTCCCGTCGCTTCTATGACGGCTCTGTCTCCATCGCGGCAAGCCAGCTCGGCGCTGGCTCCCGCGATGGGGCTCGTAGGTGCTCAATCTCGCCGAGAAAGAGAGCGAGATTGACACAAAATCGGGTTCACCTACTGTAAATTGTATTTGGCTAATAAGTTGGGAAGGGTCCATTTAGCTTGGTGTTTAGGTGTGACATAGGGGGTTTTATCTAAGAATGGAAGAAGGACTTGGTTGGAGTCTCCGCAGATGAGGAGAGTCCCTATTTTATGTGAATTAATTATTTGGAAAAGATGCGATAAGAAGGGTAACGGGTTTAGATTAGGAGCATAATAGGATACTATCGTGATCTCCGTATCTAACACTTGGCCTGTTAATAGTATGTATCTGCCCTCTGGATCTTTGATTTCCGTTTTTAGAGTGAATGGGGTGGTGCGATGAAAAGCGATAAGGGTTCCCCTTTTTTTGACTGAAGCAGAGGCTGAATAGACTTGTGGATAGGAGGGGTTAAAAAATCTAGGAGTCGTGTTCGTAGTAAAGTGAGTTTCCTGTAGGCAAACAATATGGGCTTTTTTGGCCTGAAATGTTCTGAAGGCCTTGGTTCTTTTCTGTGGCACATTCAATCCCTGTACATTTAACGACAATATATTCAATGGTGCCATGGTAGCTTTACTTCTCTGTCCATCTTACTGTGATAAACCGGAGGACATCTGGCCAGCCCAATCCCTGCAGACTTGGGGAAAGAAAAGGAAAAGGGGTCTCTGGGGTATTCAACCTTGAAAAGGAAGGGAAACACAGAAAAAATTAGTAAATAAACAGTCAACAATAAACCAATAAAGTTTGTTAGGTTTACCCGTGGCGGGGATGGACTACCCCCGCCAGGGGAAAAGGGGATCCCATCAATCCCCCGCTTAATCTTGCGGGGAACTGAGGAGATCATGGTGGAGCACAGGTTGGTTCCGTGCGGTGGAAAACCGCTGTAAATATGTTCAAGTAAACACCGTCTGAGGTGTTTTTTCTCAACGAAGCTGTTAATAACATTTCGAACAGGATAACACTAACTGCTCGCCTTCTGTTGTTTAGGCGAGAGATATGAGAGGGGGTTAACTATCCTTAATTAATTAAATAAAGAGATTGTAGAATTCATTAGCCTATACCAAAGATGTTTTAACTGGATCATGTGTTCCATTGGAATTTTAGGAAAAAATTCCTCAAGTAGGTCCAATAGTTTGGGTAAGATTAGGCTTCTATTGATCAGATATATGTCAGATTGGGTATCTACCTATTGACCATTAAAACGATGCAGATTCTACACACCAAAACTCGCCTTGCGCCTGGACGCTGACTGGGCTACTAGTGCACGAGGTGGTGTAATGTGGTGAAGCAACTTTGGATATTATAACTAGAGGAGGATAAGAGAATGGGTTTTAGAGGTGTCTCTTAGGTACCCGGGGTGTAATTAAATGGTGTGGGATGTCATAAGTCTGAGGGACCCTGCGAATGAAGAGGCAGGCCTTGTCGTTTCCTCCCCCCCCTGAGGTGAGGAGGCGGTGAGGAAATAAAAAGTGGGGGGGAAAGTGGAAAAAAAATGGAAAGAAGTAAGAATGTGATAAAGGTAGGAGTGCAAAGTAAAAAATGAAAAATAAAAATCGCAATAAGCGGTGAAAATGAGAATAAAATTGGGTCAAAAGAGAAAAATTTAAAAGTAGAAATTAAAAATAAGAGTAAAAAAATAAAAATAAAATAAAAATAAAAATAAAAAACATCAAGTTCTCAATCCATGCAATCTGTACATCTTTTCTTGTGAAGTGTTCTTGTGACCAGGGGAAGAAGAAATTCATGAGGTCCTCTGGAAGGTGGTCAGTCCATGGTATCCTCTTGGTCTTGGGGTTGAGACACAAATCTTCCTCGTTTGTTTGTGTGATGAGTTCCATTGTTCTTTTCAGGTTGAATGATGCCATTGCGGGAAGATGTTGATGCTGATCTTCTGCGGGAGGAGTTGTGTGTGATACTGTGATCACTGAGCTTCAGATCAATTAAAGCTTGGTGTAATTGATCAGGTGATCTGCACACTATCTTTGAGCCCTGGAATGTAAATCTGAGGGAGAAGGGAAATCCCCACTGGTACTTTATGTTTCGCTGTTGTAATTCCACTAAAAGGGGTTTCATTGCACGCCGTTTGGTAATTGTCAGTTGCGATAGATCGGCGAATATCTGGAAATTGTTTCCCTGGAATGTTAAACTGCTCTTCTCTCTGGCTGCTTCCAGAACCTGCTCTTTTGTTCTGTAGTAGTGGAATTTTGCAATGATATCCCTGGGGGGTCCCTCAGATTTTTTGGGGGCTAATGCCCTATGTATTCTATCAAATTCCAGGCGTTCTACAGGCAGTCCCGGCACTAGCTCCTGACACAGTGCTAGAATGGTACCTGAAAGGTCCAGGACCGTCTCAGGAATTCCCCTGAATCTCAAATTCGATCTCCTGGCGCGGTTCTCAAAATCTTCTAGTTTGCTATGAAGTACCAAGTTCTCCTCTTTAAGCTCATCTAGTTCTGATTGGCAATCTTGAGTATAAATTTCAATTTCGTCCATTTTTGCCTCTAAAGTCTCTGTGCGGCAGCCCAAGTCTCTTATTTCCTTAGTTAGACTAGTGGTGATTTGCTCTGAGGTGCGCTTTAGCGCTTTATTCAGCATTTTCTCGAATTGACTTAAGAGCTCTGAGGGGACTGTCTTACTTAATGTAGCTATTTGTGGGGTATTAGACAAGTCCTCCTCCTCACTGTCCGTGTCCATGTTCCTCAGAGAAGCTGCGGATTTCATTCCCTTTAACAAGCGTTGCTTGCCTTTCCCCTCAGTATTAGACTCTGAGGTAGCTGAGGTGGCTGAGGAGAATGCCGCCTTTTTTACAGAGCCCTTCATCTGCTGGGCCGTGCTATTAGGGTTGGATTTACCCTTATTTCTGGCACCCCCCAGCACCATATTTCAATAAAATGGTTCTCCTCACCTCCTGGGAACTCGACCCGTCGTTTTCTGTTCGTTTGCAGCTCTATTAAAATCAATTATTTGCGGTTTTCTTTCCCCACAGAGCGGAGCTCTAGTGCAGCATGACTGTGCAGCTAGACCCCGCCTCCTGGCTCCGATTATTTTTTTCAGTTTGTTTGCGCCCCCCCCCCCAAAAAAAAATTTGAGCACCAGCCGCCTCTGACATTGGCTATTTCTCACTTGACATCAAAACTGCTAAGGATACTGGAAGCATAAATTATGAGAACTATTGATTGTCAGGTTGGACTTACTCAAGCAAATTAGACTGTACAGGAACCAAAGACCAGGCAAACTTTGCTAAATACCTTTCAATTATCATTTATTTTGCTGTTATTATCTGTTTTGTAATATTCTTTCTGTAAATGCTTTCTTGCACCACTTTTTTGTTTTCTTTTATCAAAACTATGTCCACAAATCATTATAATAAATCTCTGAATGCTTTAAATAAATTTAAGAACCCTTGTCTCCTTGAAGAAAGCTTCCATAGTTTAAACTCTGTTACATTCCTGCTTGGCATGAAGTGAGTGCCACAGAATTTTTTTTAGAGTTCAGAATTACTACTTTAAAAACCACTTCACGACCGCCGCATGTAAATGTACGTCCTCAGTATGGCACGTACAGGCACATGGGCGTTCATGTACGTCCTGTCCTTCTAGCCGGTGGGGGGTCCGATCGCGACCCCCCCCCCCCCCGCTACATGCGGCGGTCGGGTTCGCTCGGGGAGCGATCCGGGACGACGGCGCGGCAATTTGTTTATAGCCGCTCCGTCGCGATCGCTCCCCGGAGCTGAAGAACGGGGAGAGCCGTATGTAAACACGGCTTCCCCGTGCTTCACTGTGGCGGCGCATCGATCGTGTCATCCCCTTTATAGGGGAGACACAATCGATGACGTCAGTCCTACAGCCACACCCCCCTACAGTTGTAAACACACACTAGGTGCACCCTAACTCATACAGCGCCCCCTGTGGTTAACTCCCAAACTGCAACTGTCATTTTCACAATAAAGAATGCAATTTAAATTTTTTGCTGTGAAAATGACAATGGTCCCAAAAATGTGTCAAAATTGTCCGAAGTGTCCGCCATAATGCCGCAGTCACGAAAAAAATCGCTGATCGCCGCCATTAGTAGTAAAAAAAAAAAATTAATAAAAATGCAATAAAACTATCCCCTATTTTGTAAACGCTATAAATTTTGCGCAAACCAATCGATAAACGCTTATTGCGATTTTTTTTTTACTAAAAGTAGGTCGAAGAATACGTATCGGCCTAAACTGAGGGAAAAAAATGTTTTTATATATGTTTTTGGGGGATATTTATTATAACAAAAAGTAAAAAATATTGCATTTTTTTCAAAATTGTCGTCGCTTTATTTTTGTTTATAGCGCAAAACATAAAAACCGCAGAGGTGATCAAATACCACCAAAAGAAAGCTCTATTTGTGGGGAAAAAAAGGACGCCAATTTTGTTTGGGGGCCACTTCGCATGACCGCGCAATTGTCTGTTAAAGCGACGCAGTCCCGAACTGTAAAAACACCTTGGGTCTTTAGGTAGCATTATGGTCCGGGGCTTAAGTGGTTAAAGCCCTGTACACACGATCGAATATCTGATGGAATCTAATCCGATAGATTTTTTCGTCGGATATCCAATGAAGCCGACTTTCATCAGTCTTGTCTACACACCATCGGTCAAAAATTTGACCGTGTCCAACGCGGTGACGTAAAACACTACGACGTGCTGAGAAAAATTAAGTTCAATGCTTCTGAGCATGCGTCGACTTAACTACTTCCCGACCGCGCACCGCCAAAATACGTCAACAAGTTGGCTCTCCTAGGCGAGAGCACGTAGTATAACGTCGGGCGCGTGAACGGCAAGGGGGCGCGCGCGCGTGCCCCCCGCTGTTCCCGATGATCAGATTCGTTTCAGAACTGATCAATCACCAGGTCCAGGCCAATAAAATCTGGCCTGGACCTGGTGATCACTCCTGGCCAATGGTTGTCTTCCCCTGTCAATGTTTTGTAAACATTGGCAGGGGAAGTACTGCTCTCTCCCTCGTGTCGGTCTTTTCGTTCCAGACCGAGAGGGAGAGAGCATCTGAAACGTGAGTTGCACAACACTACACTGACACCAGGTCACATAGGCATACATTTAACCCCCCGATCACCCCCCAAATTAACCCCTTCACTGCCTGTCACTGTGTCACCCAGTACAGCGATCAGATTTTTTTTTGATCGCTGTACTAGTGTCATTAGTGACAAAAATAATTGTTAGGGTAATTAGTCTTAGGCCCTAAAAAGTCTAGGGACCCCCCCTAACCCCCCCAATAAAGGTTTAACCCCTTCATTACCCCCTGTCACCAGTGATCACAGTATAAGTGTCACGGGTGACGCAGTTTAGCTAGTTCATTTTTTATAGCATCAAGGCACCCGCCATATTTTTTGCAATAAAGTTTTAACCCCCTGATCGCCCGGCGGGTGATCAAAGTTTGGTTTTAGCGCCAGATAGGGTCTGCGTCGCCCCAGGCAGCGTCTGAATAGTGCCAATAGCGCGAACACCCACGCACGCACCATACGCCTCCCTTTAGTGGTATAGTATCTGATCGGATCGATACTTGATCTGATCAGATCTATACTAGCGTCCCCTGCAGTTTAGGGTTCCCAAAAACGCATGGTTAGCGGGATCAGCCCAGATACCTGCTAGCACCTGCGTTTAGCCCCTTCGCCCAGCCCAGCCCACCGAAGTGCAGTATCGATCGATCGATCACTGACACAAAACACAAAAACACATAACTGCAGCGTTTGCAGAGTCAGGCCTGATCTCTGCGATCGCTAACAGTTTTTTTGGTAGCGCTTGACTCAGTCGCTAACAGGTCAGGTGCTTTTTTGCCTGTAAATCTCACCACCGTACCCCTAAATTTAGAGCCCAAAATGGCAAATCGATGGTACAGTGATGAAGAGGCCTACTTGTTTATGAGCCTGACAGATAGTGATGAGGAGGTCACGCATCTGTCAAATTCTTGCTCAGAATACGATCCTGTAGACGACAGTGGCTCCCTGACAGATAGCTCTGACGACGGAGTTGTGGTCCCTGCTAGGGTCAGGCGTACCAGACCCCGATCTTCTGCTGTCGCTGAGGTGCAAGAACCGCAGGGCTCTCGTATGGAGGAGAGAAGTACTAGCGCCGCTATTCCTTCTGGTGAACTGGCAAGCACCAGCGGCCTAGTACATCCTCGTCATACATCCAGCACTGCAGTAACACTTGGTGACGTGGCGAGTCCCATAAGTGCAGTTCAAGCTGGAGAGGTGGCAAGCACGAGTAGTGTCCCGCTGCCACCAAGAAGAAGACGACAAAGACAGGCCCGTCCCCATAGTGCCCTTCCTGCTGCATTCGCCAATCCTGATTGGGTACCCACCACTTCTGCAGCACCCGTACTTCCCCCATTCACTGGCCAACCCGGAATTCAGGTGAATACAGTTGATTTTACGTCACTGGATTTTTATTCGCTGTTTTTCACCGAAGATCTCTATAGATCTATTGTGGACCAAAGCAATTTGTACGCTGGTCAATTCATCGCCGCTAATCCCCAGCTGTCCCTTGCCAGAGATTGGAAGCCAATTACGGTTTCCGAATTTAAGATCTTTCTGGGCCTTTCCCTCATCATGGGCATTACTAAAATGAGTGAGCTGCGGATGTATTGGTCCACGCACCCAGTTCACCATATGCCCATTTTCTCTGCCTCCATGGCCAGGACATGATACGAGCAGATCTTGCGGTTCATGCATTTTAGTGACAATGAACTCTGTCGTCCTCGGGGAGACCCTGGATTCGATCGACTCTACAAAATTCGGTCCCTCGTAAACCACTTCAACGAACGGTTTGCAGCCTTGTATAAACCCCATCAAGTTGTCTGTGTTGATGAGTCCCTGATTAAGTTTTCTGGCCGCTTGTCATTCAAACAATACCTTCCCAGCAAGCGTGCCAGATACGGGGTCAAGATGTATAAGCTCTGTGACAGGGCAACAGGCTATACATCTAGCTTTATGGTTTACGAGGGAAAAGACAGTCACGTAGAGCCGGAGAATTGCCCAGATTACATAGGGAGCGCTGGTAGGATAGTGTGGGAATTGGTGTCACCCTTATTCGGAAAGGGGTACCACTTGTACGTGGACAATTATTACACAAGCGTGCCACTTTTTAGTCACCTTTTTGATTATGGAATTGGCGCATGTGGCACCGTGCGACCTAATCGCCGGGGCTTCCCCCAACGGCTTGTAGAATCCTGTCTTAGTCGGGGGGAGAGAGCCTGCTTACAGTGTAATAATTTGTTAGCAGTGAAGTGGAGGGATTCACGGAATGTTTTCGTTCTGTCCACGCTTCACGCAGACACGGCAGTCCAAATTCCTACGGCGGCTGGTGTTGTGGAGAAACCCCTCTGTATCCACGAGTACAACCTTAACATGGGAGGGGTGGACCTCAATGACCAGTTGTTGGCGCCGTACCTAATTGCCCGGAGGTCCAAACGCTGGTACAAAAAAGTGTCAGTTTATTTGTTTCAATTGGCTTTGCTGAACGCTCATGTGCTATACAGAGCTTCAGGACGGACTGGATCCTTCCTAAAATTCCAGGAAGAGATCGTCGAAGCCCTTCTGTTTCCAGATGGTGCTGTGCCCCACCTTCCCAACGCAAATGCAGTGAGCCGGCTGTATGAGAGGCATTTTCCTATTGTCCTCCCTGGTACCCCTACCCAAAAAAAACGCCAAAAAAGATGTCGTGTCTGCAGCAAACTCGGATTTAGGCGTGACACCCGCTTTTATTGTCCCGACTGTCCTGACCAACCTGGTCTCTGCATTGGTGTATGTTTCAAATGCTACCACACACTAGTTGAGCGTAGGGTACAGCACCACACAGTCCTAGGCACACCAACACAGGGTCTCGGAATATGTGATGGCCATCACATTTTGAGAGACCATAATCGGCAACGTTCAGTTTACAGTTTTCTTACAGTTTTTATAAAAGTGAAAAAAAGTGGAAAAAAAATAAAAAAACTCACACAAAAACACAACAAAAATATAAAATAAAAAATCCAAAAATAGTTGTGGTTGCATTTTTCTCCTCTCTTTATTGTTCTCTTATGTTCACTCTCTACTGTCCACTCACTATTGTTCTATATCTATTCTCTCTATTTTTACAATGTTTTATTGTACCGTATTTGCCGGTGTATAAGGCGACTGGGCGTATAAGACAACCCCCTAATTTTACATTTTTTTTTTAAGATTTTTTGCCTGTACTCACCGTATAAGACGACCCCCCTTCCGAGGCTTCCCACACTTCATATTTCTTCCTTCTGGAGCCATATTCTTCTTCCTTCCTGCTGGAGCTGTAGCCAATCACTGCGAGCGATGTATTCTATTAATGAATACAAAGCCTGCTTGGATTGGCAGAGGCTGTAAAATCATCAGCCCGCTCCTCTCTGACTCTCAAAGCCAATCCGAGCAGCCTACTGTATGTAGCCTGCTCGGATTGGCAGAAGTTGTTACTCCAATCCGAGCAGGCTCATTTGAATACATCACTCACCGGGTTTTGGCTAAGTGGTATATAATGTATATAGCCGAAGCTACATACAGTATTACCACACATCCAGCAGGCATCCGAGCAGTTGACCCGGCGTATAAGACGACCCCTGCCTTTTGGCCATTTTTTTTAAGTGTAAAAGGTAGTCTTATACGCCAGCAAATACAGTATTTGCTTTGCAGGTATGGTATGTTATACTGTAATGTTTGTTTTATTGTTAACCATCATTTGCTTAGCAGGTACGCCATTCAGTTGCATCGCGGATTTATTTAGCGTGACAGCAACAGCGCTTGCTCCCATGATTTATAAAGCTGTGACTCCAACGCTGTAGGAGGTGATTTCACCACCACAGTTAAAAAAAGAGCATATACTGTATGCCGAAGCATGGGGGCATTAGGGGCGGAGGAGCGATTTTTCTCCTAATGCCGCGTACATACGGTCGAAATTCCGACGGAGGCTTGCCCGTGGAAAAGTTCGACCGTGTGTACGCGGCATAACTTTTTATGCGGGAGGATGCCCCCATGCTTCGGCATGTATATTTTTTAGGCACAGGTTGCGTTAAATTTTTTTTTATTTTTTACTGTTTTTATTTTTTTGGTATTTGCTTTGCAGGTATGGTATGGTAAGATCTTAATGTTAAAATGTAAAGTTACTTTGTTATAATGTTAACCATCATTTGCTTAGCAGGTACGCCATTCAGTTGCAGCACGGATTTATTTAGCGTGACAGCAACAGCGTTTGCTCCCACGATACATAAAGCCGCGACTCCAACACTGTGGGAGGTGATTTCACCACCACAGTTAAAAAAAGAGCATATATGCCGAAGCATGGGGGCATTAGGGGCGGAGGAGCGATTTTGCTCCTAATGCCGCATACATACGGTCGAAATTCTGTCGGAAGCTTGCCCGTGGAAAAGTCCGACCATGTGTATGCGCCATAACTTTTTATGCGGCGTACATACGTGTGTGAGCGGCATAACTTTTTTGTGGGAGGATGCCCCCATGCTTCGGCATATATAAATGGTGCATGTATGCCCATCATTAGAAGTGGGTGGATGAAGGGAGGTATTCTAATGGTGGGCATACCCACCGATCAAGCTCTTTTTTTCTTTCAGCCAAAAGGCTGCATGAAAAAAAAAAAAGATTACAATACATGTCCAACAAGAACCATCAACGTATGGTAAGTTGCTGGACTTTGAATGATTATACCAGAATGATGCCTGCGGGTTTAGGTATCATCTTGGTATCATTCTTTTCAGCCAGCGGTTGGCTTTCATTTAAAAGCAATCCTAGTGGCTAATTAGCCTCTAAACTACTTTTACAAGCAGTGGGAGGGAATGTCCCCTCCCCGGATATAAACCGCGCCATTGGGAAAGTGGAAAAACATTTTATCACACTGATATTGGTGTGGTCAGATGCTTTAAGGGCAGAGGAGAGATCTAGGGTCTAATAGACCCCAATTTTTTCAAAAAAGAGTACCTGTCACTAACTATTGCTATCATAGGGGATATTTACATGCCCTAAGATAACAATAAAAATTATAAAAATAATAAAAAAGTAAGAAACAGTTTAAAATAAAATTAAAAAAGCAAATGAAATAATAAAAAAAAAAAAAAAAAAAAAAAAAAGCACCCCTGTCCCCCCCCTGCTCTCGCGCAAAGGCAAACGTAAGTGTCAGTCTGGCGTCATATGTAAACAGCAATTGTACCATGCATGTGAGGTATCACCGCGAAGGTCAGATCGAGGGCAGTAATTTTAGCAGTAGACCTCCTCTGTAAATCTAATGTGGTAACCCGTAGAGGCTTTTAAAGGCTTTTAAAAATGTATGTAGTTTGTCGCCACTGCGCATTTGTGCGCAATTTTAAAGCATGTCGTGTTTGGTATCTATGTACTCGGCCTAAGATCATCTTTTTTATTTCATCAAACATTTGGGCAATATAGTGTGTTTTAGTGCATTAAAATAAAAAAATATGTATTTTTGCCCAAAAAAATACATTTGAAAAATCGCTGCGCAAATACTGCGTGGTAAAAAAAAATGCAACACCCACCATTTTAATCTGTAGGGCCTTTGCTTTAAAATAATATATAATGTTTGGGGGTTCAACTTAACTTTCTTGCAAAAAAATAATATGTTTTTATGTAAACAAACAGTGTCAGAAAGGGCTTTTTCTTCAAGTGGTTAGAAGAGTGGGTAATGTGTGACATAAGCTTCTAAATGTTGTTCATAAAATGCCAGGACAGTTCAAAACCCCCCCAAATGACACAATTTTGGAAAGTAGACACCCCAAGCTATTTGCTGAGAGGCATCTCGAGTCCATGGAATATTTTATATTTTGACACAAGTTGTAGGAAAGAGAATTATTATTATTTTTTTTTTGCACAAAGTTGTCACTAAATGATATATTGCTCAAACATGCCATGGGCATATGTGGAATTACACCCCAAAATACATTCTGCTGCTTCTCCTGAGTACGGGGATACCACATGTGTGAGACTTTTTGGGAGCCTAGCCGCGTACGGGACCCCAAAAAACAATCACCGCCTACAGGCTTTCTAAGGGCATACATTTTTGATTTCACTCCTCACTGCCAATCACAGTTTCGGAGGCCATGGAATGCCCAGATGGCACAAAACCCCCCCAAATGACCACATTTTGGAAAGTAGACACCCCAAGCTATTTGCTGAGAGCTATTTTGAGTATTTTGCAGATCTTGCTTTTTGTCACAAAGATTTGAAAATTGAAAAAAGAAGAAAAAAAAATATATATATCTTTCTTCATTTTCAAAAATAAATGAGCGCTGTAAAATACTCACCATGCCTCTCAGCAAATAGCTTGGGGTGTTTACTTTCCAAAATGGGGTCATTTGGGGGGGTTGTGTGCCATCTGGGAATTCCATGGCCTCCAAAACTGTGATAGGCAGCGAGGAGTGAAATAAAAAATTTGCGCCCTTAGAAATCCTGAAGGCGGTGCTTGGTTTTCGGGGCCCCGTACGCGGCTAGGCTCCCGAAAAGTCCAACACATGTGGTATCCCCGTACTCAGGAGAAGCAGCAGAATGTATTTTGGGGTGCAATTCCACATATAACCATGGCATGTGTGAGCAATATATCATTTAGTAACAACTTTGTGCAAAAAAAAAAGAAAAAAAGTTTGTCATATTCCAGCAACTGGTGGCAAGATATAAAATATTCCATGAACTCAACATGCCTCTCAGAAAATAGCTTGGGGTGTCTACTTTCCAAAATGGGGTCATTTGGGGGGGTTGTGTGCCATCTTGGCATTTTATGGCCTTCAATACTGTGATAGGTACTGATCGGTAGTGAGGAGTGAAATCAAAAATGTATGCCCTTAGAAATCCTGAAGGCCGTGCTTGGTTTTCGGGGTCCCGTACACAGCTAGGCTCCCAAAAAGTCCCACACATGTGGTATCCCCGTACTCAGGAGAAGCTGCAGAATGTATTTTGGGGTGTAATTCCACATATGCCCATGGCATGTGTGAGAAATATATCATTTAGTGACAACTTTGTGCAAAAAAAAAAAATTGTCATATTCCCGCAACTTGTGGCAAAATATTAAATATTCCATGGACTCAACATGCCTCTCAGCAAATAGCCTGGGGTGTCTACTTTCCAAAATGGGGTCATTTGGGGGGAGGGGTGTGTGCTATTTGGGCATTTTATGGCCTTCAAAACTGTCTTGGGTAGTGAGAAGTGAAATCAAAAATTTGCTCCCTTAGAAATCCTGAAGGCGGTGCTTGGTTTTCGGGGCCTCGTAAGTGGTTGGGCTCCCAAAAAGTCTCACGCATGTGGTATCCCCGTACTCAGGAGAAGCAGCAGAATGTATTTTGGGGTGCAATTCCACATATAACTATGGCATGTGTAAGCAATATATCATTTAGTGACAACTTTTTGTAATTTTTATTTTATTTTATTTTTTTGTCATTATTCAATCACTTGGTACAAAAAAAAAAATATTCAATGGACTCAATATGCCTTTCAGCAGTTTCCTTGGGGTGTCTACTTTCCAAAATGGGGTCATTTGGGGGGGTTTTGTACTTCCCTGCCATTTTAGCACCTCAAGAATTGAGATAGGCAGTCATAAAATAAAAACTGTGTAAATTCCAGAAAATGTACCCTAGTTTGTAGACGCTATAACTTTTGCGCAAACCAATAAATATACGCTTATTGGCATTTTTTTTACTAAAGACATGTGGCTGAATACATTTTGGCCAAAATGTATGACTAAAATTGAGTTTGTTCGATTTTTCTTATAACAAAAAGTAGAAAATATCATTTTTTCTCAAAATTTTCGCTCTTTTTCCGTTTATATCGCAAACATTAAAAATCGCAGAGGCAATCAAATACCATCAAAAGAAATCTCTATTTGTGGGAAAAAAAGGACGCAAATTTTGTTAGGGTACAACATTGTATGGCCGTGCAATTACCAGTTAAAGCAGCGCAGTGGGAAATTGTAAAAACACCTCTGGTCTTAATGCTGACAAATGTTTCGGGGGGAAAGTGGTTAATTCTGAGCATGCATGGATTTTTGACCGATGGACTTCCACACAGACGATCGTTTTTTTTATCCATAGTAAAGTTTTAAAACATGTACTATTTTTTTCACCGATGGAAAAAGGGCCCACACATGATCGGTTTGTCCGATTGAAAACGGTCCATCGGTCTGTTTTCATCAGACAAACCGATCGTGTGTACAGGGCTTAAGTGTTGTGGATGGTGCTGAAATGTATGGTGGTGGCTACCGTTTGTGCGTGTGTAAAGGATGGACTGTGGAGTTAACCAACGCTGATCACCCAGAGTCTGCTGGTGTTTAGAGTGTTGTTCCATGATCTGGAAAATCTGTGCAGGTTGAGGTAGAAAGAGCAATCGTCACATTCTGCTGGTAATGGTGGAATCTGAGACTGCTGCCCTCAAAATCACCTACAGGTGCATCTCAAAAAATGTGAATATCATCAAAAAGTAAAATTATTTCAGTAATTAAATTCATAAAGTGAAAGTCATATATTATATAGATTCGTTACACACAGATTTATTTATTTCAAGCATTTCTTTCTTTTAATTTAGATGATTATGGCTTACAGCTAGTGAAAACCCAAAATTCAATATCTCAGAAAATCTGAATATTACATAAGACCAATGTACAGTATAGTATGCACTCAATACTTGGTTGGGGCTCCTTTTGAATGAACTACTGCATCAATGCGGCATGACATGGAGGCGATCAGCCTGTGGCACTGCTGAGTTGTTATGGAAGCACAGGTTGCTTTGATAGCGGCCTTCAGCTCGTCTGCATTGTTGAGTTTGGACTGGTGTCTCTCGTGTTCCTCTTGACAATACCCCATAGATTCTCTATGGGGTTTAGGTCAGGCGAGTTTGCTGGCCAATCACGCACAGTGATACCATGATCATTAAATCAGGTATTGCTAATTTTGTCAGTGTGGGCAGGTGCCAAGTCCTGCTGGAAAATGAAATCAACAAAGGGAAGCAGAAAGTGCTCTAGAATTACCTGGTAGAGGGTTGCACTGACTTTGGTCTTGATAAAACACAGTGGACCATCACCAACAGATGACATGGCTCCCCAAATCATGATGACTGACTGTGTAAACTTCACACTGGACCTCATGCAACTTGGATACTGTGCCTCTCCATTTTTCCTCCATACTCTGGGACCTTCATTTCCAAATGAAATGCAAAATGTACTTTAATCAGAAAAGGGGACCTTGGACCAGTGAGCAACAGTCCAGTCCTTTTTTCTCCGCCCACGTAAGATGCTTTTGACGTTCAGAACTCTGGTTCAAGAGTGGCTTGACACAATAATTGCGACAAACGTAGCCCATGTCCTGGATACATCTGTGTGTGGTGGCTCATAAAGCAATCACACCAGCCATAGTCCACTCCTTGTGAATCTCCGCCGAATTCTTGAGTGGCCTTTGCTTCACAATCCTCTCAAGGCTGCGGTTATCCCTATTGCTTGTGCACCTATGTCTACCCCACTTTTTCCTTCCACTCAACTTTCCATTAATATGCTTGGATACAGCACACTGTGAACAGCTAACTTCTTTAGAAATTACCTTTTGTGACTTACCCTCCTTGTGGAGGCTGTCAATGACTGTCTTCTGGACAACTGTCAAGTCATCAGTCTTGCCCATGATTGAGTAACGTACTGAACCAGACTGAGAGACAATTTAAAGGCTCATGAAACATTTACAGGTGTTTTGAGTTAATTAGCTGATTAGAGTATGACACTGTGAATCTACTATATTTCACAATACTCAAATTTTCTGAGATACTGAATTTTGGGTTTTCACTAGCTGTCAACCATAATCATCAAAATTAAAAGAAATAAATGTTAGAAATATATCACTCTGTTTGTAATAAATATATATAAGATATTTCACTTATTGAATTGAATTACTAAAATGTTTTTATCATCTGTAGCTTTGTAAACCAAAACCTTATGTTTATTGCCTTGAAGATGTGCATTTTTATAAAAAGCCAGATTTAAAGTTGGATTGAAGGTTTTGGAACTGGGCTAATGCGAATGGTGAGACCCAAGATTCTTAAACTGTGTTGGAAAATATAGAAAGAAAACTGAATTCTTTGATATCAGTGGGGGATATAACAATCTGAAAAATATGCAGATAGTTTAAAACAAAAATGCGCTTCTTTCCTTTGAATAAAAATTTATTTTAGTCAGATGTATCACAATTGTTTACAATTAACTGTTTACATTGTCATGGCGTTATAGTTTACAAGTATAATTTATGGGTATGCAATCCATTTCACAAAATAAAGACAAATCACCATAATGTCCATCAGTATGAATATAGACCATTATGCCGCGTACACACCATCACTTTATGTGATGAAAAAAATGACGTTTTTAAAAACGTCACTTTAATTGACCGTGTGTGGGGGAAAACGTCGTTTTATGTCTTGTAAAAAACGACCAAAAAAAATTGAAGCATGCTTCAATTTTATGTGTCGTTTTTCAAAAGTGCACTTTTTACTTCACAGAAATTGACCGTGTGTAGCAAAAAATGTCGTTTTCTAAGACGTTTTTTCATCCACGCATGCCCAGAAGCTACTTATGAAGCAAGCTTCAATGGTAAAACGTGGTGAACGTAACCTCACTTTGCAAGATCATTGTGAGAAAACGATGGTGTGTAGGCAACTTCGTCTTTGAAAATTGAAGTTTCAAAAACTTCATTTTTTACTTCACAGAAAGTGTCGTTTTTTTTCATCACATAAAGTGATGGTGTGTATGCGGCATCACTCTTCCAGTATTATTTAAAGCTAATGTGAATATATTATAACAATATGATTACTTTACCTAAAGGACAACTACAGACAAAGCACAATTTTGGCAAAAAGTATACTGTATGAACACAGGTTTGTAGACACTGACATTGGATCCATAAAGATTAATGTAGCTATAGCAGCCTCTTTTATTTGTAAAGGCTTTCTACGAGATTTTGGTGTGTGTCTGTGGGGATTTTCACCTATTCAGAGCATTTGTGATGTCAGATACCTAAGGTATGTTGGACAAAAAAACATGGCTTGCAATTGGAATTGCACTTCATCTGCAAGGTGTTTAATAAGGAAAAGGAAACAACTGAACTCAATATATTTCTACATACAGTACATTTGAACATATAGGTAGGTGTGAAAACAAATTTGTGATCAGAGGATCATCAGAGGGTAATAAGTTAAAGTCCAATTACCATTTCTTCATAAATGGTAGTTTTTCTTGTGGATCCATACTACGTATTTTATATACACATACTGTATATATACACTCCTCACATTTTTGTAAATATTTTATTATATCTTTTCCTGTGACAACACTGAAGCAATTTGTGATATTTTTTACCTTCCTAAACACAACTCAAGCCCTGTACACATGGGCCAGAATCTCGTCAGGAAAAAAAAACGTTGTTTTTCCTGACGAGATTCTTGGCAAAAATCTCTTGCTGCCCGAGTATACAGACACTCCTTTCAAAAGAACCGTGGTTCTTTTGAAAGGCAAGAACGCAGTGACGCCATCGCGCACTTGTCACATTTGATGCCATCGCCGCTATCTTGCTGCACCCTACCTATGAATAGGAAGCTACCGCGCATGCATCAAAGTCATTTCGAGCATGCTCGGGTTTCCACGGCGACAGGTAAGTATACACACTCTCGGGTTTCGTGGCAGGAAAACACTGCTGAAAATCACAACGAGAAAATAGAGAACATGTTCTCTATTTTTCTCGTCTAGATTTTAGGCAGTTTTATTGATGAGAAACCTGAAAGCCTCGTACAAACGCACGGTACACTTGGCAAGAAAGCTCTGGCAGCAGTTTTCTTGCTGGTTCTTGTCAAGTAAACTGAGCGTGTGTACGAGGCTTTTGGGTTGCTCAGGGATTCTTTTGGTTTTCAGTGGGTCATAGTGTAAGATCCCCCAATGTCTACCCAACACATGGCTAATGGGCTGAAATTTACTATTCAATATGGTGGAAAATAATGGGACCTTGAGGAAGGGCTGGTTCTTGAGGGTGACGGGAGTAGAATTGCCATCAGCCTTCACAAATCTAGAATGATATTTGACATTTTGATATTTGACCTCGATCTCTGTAAAGAGCCATTAACATGGCACTTTGACCATGTGATCGTCTGTGTCCATTCACAGCCGGTCACATGTAAATACAAAAGTGCCAGTAACTGGCTCTCCTCACCTCACACTGACAGAGTGTGTGGTGAGGAGTGCCGATCAGCAGCATCTCCTCGCAGGGGAGAACAGGGCAGGTAATCAGGGTACGGATCATCAGTGGCCTGATTACAGTAAAGTGCCAGAAGTGCCACCAATCAGTGCCCATGAGTGCCACCAATCAATGCCCATGAGTGCCACCCATCAGTGACACAAATCAGTGCCCATTAGTGACACAAATCAATGCCCATTACTGGTGCCAGTCAGTGCTGCCTTTTAGTGCCTGCTAATCAGTGCAGCTCATCAATGTCACCCATCAGTGCCCATCTGTGCTGCCCATCAGTGCCATCATTGCTGCCGATTCGTGCTGCCTATCAGTGCCCACCAGTGTTGCCAATTAGTACCTACCAGTGCCACATATCAGTGCCTTCTATCAGTGCCCAACAGTGCAACATTATAGTGCCTCCTCACCCATGCCACCTAATCAGTGACCATAAGTGCTGCCTCATCAGTGCCTGCCAGTGCAGCCTATCAGTGCCAATCAGTACGACCTCATCAGCAAAGGAGAAAAATTACTTATTTACAAAGTTTACTGACAGAAACTAAGAAAAGCTTATATTTTTTAGAATTTTCAGCCTTTTTTATTTTTCTTTGTAAAAAAAAAAACAGCAGTGATTAAATACCACCAAAAAAAAGGCTCTATTTGTGTGAAGAAAATTATTAAAAATGTATGTGGGTACAGTGTTGTATGCAATTGTCCTTTAAAGTGCAACAGTGCTGAAAGATGGCCTGGGCAGGTAGGGGCGAAAGTGTCCTGTTTTGAGGTGGTTAAACTAAATGGGTTGTCTTATAACATGATCACTTACAATCACTTTAATTTGCCAGTATATTTTTGTGTTGTAGAAAGATGCCACAACGCCCATACAAAATCACCCCAAATACAGGGAAATCATACAACCTTCCATGCGGGTAGTGGTGTTGCTTTACTAAAAGAAAATTGTTTCTGTGCAAAGGAAGTTGTATTTTGGAAGGGAAATTTCCCAAGAGCTTAGTGAATGAAGTGCAGCTCCACTGAATTCCATCATCCAATTATGCAATCAAACAAAAGTGTGAGTTTTTTTATTTTCCTGGCATGTGGTTGGGTATTCTTTACAAAAGTGAAAATTTACCACAATTACTAAGTTCTGGAGCAAATTCCCTTGCAAAATGAACAGCCTATTTGTTTTTAGCAAATCAACGCAAGTGTCTCTAGTAAGAATTAAGGACTCAATTGTTGCAAGGCACATGTGCTTTTCACTTAATCAATGTGATGCTCACAAAGCAAAAAGGATGCTGTGCTGTGTGTTACTCATTTTAAAAGCTATTAGGGAGTGTAGCATCTGTCATGCTTCCCTTTGTGTAAAATTGTTTACTAGCTTGTTTCATTTCTGCAGGAGCCTTCTTCTGTTTTTCTTAATAATGCACGGCCATAAAGAAAAGTCTTGGAAAAACAAAAGCTTGTTAGCTCTCACCATTGTATTTAGGAGCAGACTGAAAGCAAACATGGGCCTTCCTTCCTCTGTGGTGTGACTGATATAACTTCACTATTCTAGTTCTTTAGTCCCCACATATACTAGTAGAGAGTAATTCATTCCATGACTAGGAGGAAGTCATTCTAGAAGAAACCCTACTGATAAAATCTACCAGCTGTGGATGATCTTTTGTGAATTTGAAATCTGTCTTATTTACTTTGCATCGATACTGGAGAGATGTGCATGTTGTTTATCTAACAATGCCGACTTTTTTGGAGTTGTATGTAGTAATAAAATATTTTCTATAGTAAGGAGCATTGTGTGTGTGTGTGTGTGTGTTTAAGGGTCTGCAAGTAACTTCTGTTTGTATTCTCTTTTAACGCAACAATAGCATATCACATACTTTGAACAAATTACTTCTTACAATTCATAATGCATATAGAAATCCAATCTATTGACATATTTAGTTTATGTTAGTTGTTTTTTTATAATGTATTTTATAAGAGGTGTCCCCATTGTTTAATGTCTGATTAATTGCTGTTACTGTATAGTAAAACCACATAGTTTTCCTATCTAATAGTGCATACACACGGTCGGAATTTTCGACTGCCCTTTTCCGACGAAATTTTCGACTGACTTTTTCCGTCAGAATTTCCAACAGACTAAGATAGAGAGCAGGTTCTATCAGAAAATCTGTTAGTCTGTATGGAATTCCAACGCACTAAATACCATGCATGCTCAGAATCAAGTCGACGCATGCTCGGAAGAATTGAACTTAATTTTTCTCGGCTCGTCGTAGACGGATGGAATTTGGTGTGACCGTGTGTATGCAAGACAGATTGAGCGAAATTCTGTCAGAAAAACCATCTGAGTTTATTCCAACGGAAAAAACAGTTGTGTGTACAGGGCATAATACCAAAGCTAATAAATCAGAGGCTTATGCAATGCAATAGGTGATATCAAGAAAAGCATGGACATTTTTTCTTTAGGGCTCATTCATACGTGTCTCCATACCATGTGTTTTTTTCCCCCGGCATTTCTAAAGCCTCATAACCGCTTGTTAACACCTGGCATAAATATTACAATGGTACCGCACAGTGTTGTCCACACAGGAGTGGTAGTGTTGTGTCCATGGTGGCTCGTTCTTTGTAGAGGAGGAGAAGGAGGTCTCGTTGAATATGGGTAATGGAGGGGGGGTGAGAAGAGGTCCAATTCTTCAAAATAGCCCTTCGTGCGACAAGAAGACAGAGTAAAAGCCAGTCTTTGTAAGCATGCAAGGGGGTTATAGAGGTTGTGTCGTGTTATAAATTAAGTGGCATTTCACTTTTATGAGGCATTGCCTTCATTGATTTCAATGGTGATGCTCTATAGTCGCAACTTAATAGCATTGCTTCCATGGATAGATATTGAAACCTATGTTTCAGAATCAATATTCCTTATTATTATTCTATCCTAATATGCTTATTAATGGAGTAACCCTAAAATTATAACAAAATACATTTAAATCTAAGCATAACGTTAAAGGCACACATGCCACTAAATAACCAATTCAAGAAATCAAATCACAATGTTCATCCAGACTAAACTGGAAGACTAATCCTGCCAGCCAAAGACATGAGTAAGCGAATGGCTCAGGCCCCCCAAACATCCTGGCTTGTTCAATACAGAAATGTATTGAATAAGCCCATTTTAAATACAGTATGTCCAAACATATATCAGATAAGGGAACTCGATCTGACCTACAGTATATAAACCCAATATAAAACATTACAATTCTTAATTGGGTTAGGACAGACCACCAGAATGAATCATAAAATTATGAAATTAGACTAAATAGTGTAAATTTCATAAAAGGAGACCAAAGAGGTTTAAGAACCATTTCTTAAAAGGCAAAAACTGCATTTGCACACAGAACCTTAAAGGAGTACAGATCTCAGGTTTTAACTGTTCATTTGTCCAAGGTATACGCCCGGCATGAATTATTATTATTATATCTAGGTTAGTCAAAATTCCTGAAACCTGAATAAGTTAATCTCTCACGTTTCTTCATCTTAAACCTTTAACACTATGCCATAAAATATGAAATTCCTATTCAAACCTAGATTTTCTCAATAAGTCCTGGATGCTGCTCTCTTTCTGACCCCAATAAATAGAAGAATGGCCAACTATTCAGACAGTGCATTTTGATGAATCTGGAAATAATTAGTTAACAACTAAATCAGGAGGAACATAAATTGTATATACATATATTGATATCCCCGCATCCTACCCTTTTAAGATCCTCCGAGGAAAAAACAATAGAACTAGCTACTGTTGCAGCCCATATTTTAAAGTAATGAAATGGAGAATAAAAACTAGAGAGGTTAAGCTCCTTGAGGCAAGAAGAGAGGACAGCTGCAAACTGAAGGAACAAACAAATGAGCCAGAATGAGCAATGTACACCAACACATTAGACATAGGACAAATATATCAGATTTAGGTACTTTACATCAGTGTTCATCAACTCCTGTCCTCAGGACCCACTAACAGGCCAGGTTTGCAAGATAACTGAAATACATCACAGGTGATATCATTTGCTGTTCAGTGATTGCAGTATTGTAGTCTGCATCTCCCCCAAGGTAATACATAAAATCTGGCCTGTTACTTGGCCCTGAGGACTGGGTTGATGACCACTGCTTTATATGGTGATAAAGCAACCCGTACCAGCCTGATCAGATTTTGACCTATGAATGAACAATTTGAGCGAGCCATTAAATAATGAAACATCATCATTTATTAACAAAGAACTGGATGATTTGTTAAGCGCAGAAAATTCACAAATTCTTAATGCGGCAAAAAAACAAAGGTGAGGGAAAAGGCAGCTCTTCAAAGAATTCCCTCAAAAGAAGAAAAATTAACACTTTCTAATAATGACATAATTTTTTTTAAATCAGATGAAATAGGTCTTCTTCCATTCTTACCGGGAATCTGATGAATCTGAGAATCTGATGAACTTAGAAAATGAAGAAAGTGCTGGCTGATGTGAAAACTTAAAATAGTTCTAAAGCCTTAAGCCTCGTACACACGATCAGATATCTGATGGAATCTGATCCGATGGATTTTCCGGCGGATATCCGATGAAGCTGACTTATATCAGTCTTGCCTACACACCATCAGTCAAAAATCCGACCGTACAGGATGGCTCATCCGCCCCTACCTCTATAACCCCCTTGCATGCTTACAAAGACTGGCTTTTACTCTGTCTTCTTGTCGCACGAAGGGCTATTTTGAAGAATTGGACCTCTTCTCACCCCCCCTCCATTACCCATATTCAACGAGACCTCCTTCTCCTCCTCTACAAAGAACGAGCCACCATGGACTTCATACGGCACACTTCAAAAGCTTGCTTTCTTTCCATCTGGGAACCCTTCATGTGCTTAAATTTGTCCCAAGAGGACTTAGATACATTTGACCAGTACTTCTTCTCATACTTTAAATCCCCTCTACCCTCATTCTCAGGAGAGGATGCCTCACCAGATACCCTTTCCACCGCCCCGGATAAATTGTCTGCAGTAAGAACGGTTGTCTCCCCCCCTCGATAATGCCCAATGACTCTTGGTGCTCCCCCCCTCCACTTTTTTTTTATTCTTATCTTTTTTACCGGTATCTGTATGCTCGGTTTGGATAATCTTTCATGCAAACCTAGACCCTTTGACTTTTACAGATCCTACCAGTTCTTACCGATAAGGTGACAATAGTCACTATATATCTTCTTGAGATTCAAGTGATTACTATGCCACACTCCGATATGTTTATTGGATGTTTTGATTACTCTGTTAACAGCGTGTGGTTACATGTGAAACTGCACTTTTACTTTTGTCATGTTTGTTTATCTTTTATGTATTCTTTTAAAGAAATTCAATAAATACTTTTTGAAAAAAAAAAAAAAAAACGTAAAACACTACGACGTGCTGAGAAAAATGAAGTTCAATGCTTCCGAGCATGTGTCGACTTGCTTCTGAGCATGCATGGATTTTTGACCGATGGATTTCTACACAGACGATTGTTTTTTTCTATCGGTTTTTTATCCATAGGAAAAAATTGAAACATGTTCTATTTTTTTCACCGATAGAAAACAAACCGATGGGACCCACACATGATCGGTTTGTCTGATGAAAACAGTCCATCTGTCTGTTTTCATCGAACAAACCAATCGTGTGTACAGGGCTTTAAGGTGTTTTACTAAGTGCATTCTATGCATGAAGGTAAAAAAAAACTTCTGTTGCAGAGGATCCCCCCCAGCCCCACCTTATACTTACCTGAGCTCGATCTCGATACAGCGTTGTGCACGAGAGCTCCCTACTCTGTCCCTCCTCAAAAAGCAGATTGATAGCAGCAGAAGCTATGAAATATGAATATGCTCCTACCATGCGAAACTCTCAGATGAGCCATGATTAATCCAAAATCAGACCCTGGAGGAAGTCAGGGCTTTGGGAGCCAATTGGATCTGCCTCTGGAGCCAAATAAACCCCCAAATAAACCCCCCAAAATAATATTTTCTATTTTATGTAGATCCAATTTCTTCATAGATTTAGGCCAAAATGTATTCTGCTAAATGTCACAGTGCCGGCAGGGATCAGGGCTGATCCTTTAACCACTAGCCGACCGCGCACCGTCGAAATACGTCCACAAGGTGGCTCTGCTGGGCGAGAGCACGTAATATGACGTCCTCTCTCCCAGCCGCCACTAGGGGCGCGCGCGCCCCCCGCTCGCCCCCGACTCCCGTGCGTGTGCCTGGCGGGCGCGATCGCCGCCGGGCACACGCGATCGCTCGGTACAGAGCGGGGAACGGGAGCTGTGTGTGTAAACACACAGCTCTCGTTCCTGTCAGCAGGGGAAATGCTGATTTTCTGTTCATACAATGTATGAACAGAAGATCAGTGTTTCCCCTAGTGAGGCCACCCCCCCCCACAGTAAGAACACACCCAGGCTTACTTAACCCCTTCCCAGCCCCCTAGTGTTAACCCCTTCACTGCCAGTGGCATTTTTATAGTAATCCAATGCATTTTTATAGCACTGATCGCTATAAAAATGCCAATGGTCCCAAAAATGTGTCAAAAATGTCCGAAGTGTCCGCCATAATGTCGCAATACCGAAAAAAAATCGCTGATCGCCGCCATTACTAGTAAAAAAAAATATTAATAAAAATGCCATAAAAATACCCCCTATTTTGTAAACGCTATAACTTTTGCGCAAACCAATCAATAAACGCTTATTGCGATTTTTTTTTTACGAAAAATATGTAGAAGAATACGTATCCGCCTAAACTGAGGAAAAAAAATGTTTTTTTATATATTTTTGGGGGATATTTATTACAGCAAAAAGTAAAAAATATTCATTTTTTTCAAAATTGTCGTTCTATTTTTGTTTATAGCGCAAAAAATAAAAACCGCAGAGGTGATCAAATACCACCAAAAGAAAGCTCTATTTGTGGGAAAAAAAGGACGCCAATTTTGTTTGGGAGCCACGTCGCACGACCGCGCAATTGTCTGTTAAAGCGACGCAGTCCCGAATCGCAAAAAGTACTCTGGTCTTTGGGCAGCAATATGGTCCGGGGGGTAAGTGGTTAAACACTGCATTTTTAAGGACACTATACTATCCTGACAGAAACTATACTAGTAATGGCAGTGACCGCGTTATAGCGTGATGAGTGTGGTGGCCAATCAGGAACTGGTGCTAACTGACACTGGCTGGGAAGAACGCTAACTGACTCTAACTGATGCTATCTGATCTCACTAGTGACACTAATACAGTGATCAGTGATAATTCTGTACACTGTTATTGTACTAATGGCACTGGCTGGATGACAGGGATGATCAGGAGGGCAATCAAAGGTTTAACTGTGTGCCTAAGAAGTGTATGTGTGCTGATTTTACTCACCGACTGGCTGGCTTTCCTTCCTAAATTCAACTCTGAATGGTAAGTAAAATCAATCACTTAGTAGGAACAAATAATATGTTTCCTCTTCCCTGGTGCTCGTGCACGCGATTGGGCGTAGTCGTTGGCGATTGTGCTTCTAGATTTTGTCCAGCTGTGCCATTGGTGTCTATAAATGTAACCAGATGAGAGAGATCAATAGAACAATATTGTTGCCCATATACTTGTGTCTCTCTTTTGTTTCATAGCAAGTTAACAGAACCGCCGTTAATATTGTTCACAGCTATTAGATTACTATTAGAAGCTAAAAAGCAAAAATCTGTTTAATATTAGCACCTCAAACTGTTAAAGTGTTACTTAACCCAGGAACCTGAATTCATTAAATCTGGTTTCCCACAGTACACAGAACATGGAAATGCAATTATTTTAATAAATATAAACTGCTAAATACCTTTTCTCATCAGCAGTATATAGCAGTCTTGAGTGGTTGAAACATGTTGGGTCATCAGTCCTTCCTGTGATGTCGCACCGTCACTGACAGTCTACGTAATCCGATGCATGCGCCCTGTGCTGGAAACGGCTTGTCACTAACCGACACATCTATGAAGCCGGCCCTCAATAGGCTTGTTTGAGCGAGGGATGCAGCGGGAAAAGCAGCCATCAGTAGTAGACCACCTTACTTGAGACACACCAATCTGGAAGGTTTGCCTATGACATCTACATTCCTCCACATGTTAGACACCAACGGAAGCCTCGAATCCCTGGGACGGGGGCGACGGCATCTTTGGCTATACTCCACTGTATACAGCAGTAAGCCGTATTCTGACTTCCCATCTAACAAAAAGGAGGATATCTGCTATCCTAGATGATCTTCAAACATAATCTGGTCTGGTGAGCGGACCCAAGGTCCACAGTGTGTGTCTCTCCCTATATATCTGCTGGCGCTTCATACTTAGCTGTACTGCTTTGTGACTGTTGCTTTGCTCAGCTGATTGCTTACCTGCTATGCTGAAATTGGTCTGAATGCTGCCACCTTGCTACTTTGCTTTCGGCTTATTAGGCTCGGCTTCACAGTGTCTTTGAGCATGTGCAGAGTGACCCCAAAAGCTCTGTCTTATCAGGAGATGGATTGGGGACAGTGGTAGATGGGGCGAAACAGAGAAGAGAGGATCAAACAGCCTTTTTACACAATGCGGAGGATTAACCCCTTAGGTTCCCACAGTGATTATAACAAGCATGCTTTACTGCTTATACAGACTGATTTGACTGTTGTGGGTTTAGTAACATTTTAAAGGGTTAGTTCCGTTCGGGTCTACATGCACTGTAGTATCTCAAGCACATTACAATCCACCCTTCAGCTTTTTTAAAAAAGGTGTTCATTTGTCAATCTATATCTGTAGGTCTATCCATAAAAACTCAAACAGACGAACTGCCAAATGCAGGACGTTACATTCCCACTCCCAACACCAATGGACCAGTGTGCAATCTTTCCCTCTGTAAGCTCAGCTGCTACAGCTACAGAGGGAAAGTCATACAAAAACCTGTTGATCCTGCCATTAAAATCTACCTATTTCAGACTCCTGTGATGTGGTGGCCTCAATGCTGGACTTTTTTTTAAATATAGAGCAGCATTGCCACATTCCTGATGGCTGTGCCTGCGTGCACTACAGGTGGAATTAGAAGATTTTGCAGGGGGTGTGACTATCAGCATTCTCATTGGCACTTCACAAACCTCTACTTTGTCAATCAGTACCTGGTCACACCTAGTCCTTGCAATTGTTTTCTGGATGAACAACACTGCCTGTTAGAATTGTTGATTGGCAGCTTGGCTCTTTTTGAGCACACTCCACCTGCTTCTCTAGAAAATGGCTACTGTCCTTCCCATCCCCTTTCTTTTTGTTACCTCTCTGTCTCTATCAATAGCTGACATTGCTCCTGAGATCAAGTTAGAAAGGTCACAACGTTCTGTGTAAAAGTTTAGCTGTAGCAGCATATTAAGAAACTTCATCTTCATCATAACAAATATAACAAAACACCTTTGGAAATGTTTAGTAATATCAATATACAAATAGATACTTATACAGTAAATAATTGCAGGCTTTTTATTCCTTGCCTTCTTTTTCTTTTCTTCGCCATTCTTCTCACAGCAGCTGTTTTCACAAAGGGCATATGAATCCGTCTCCGTTTAGGCTGTGGGTTCTATGCATCCAAATTGGATGTGGGTTCTATGCATCGAAATTCACAATAGCAGGAGATTTTGACTGACTCTCTATGGAGCTGGTTCACATATCTCCGCGGAGGGTCCAGTGTGTTTTGCACAAAAACGCTGTGCATCTTTTGGTCTGTTTCAGGTCCTAATTCAGCCCAAAATACGGGCTGAAATCGGACCTCAAACAGTGTACCAAGACACACCGGACCGCTGCTGTGAGCCGGATGGTGTGAACCCAGCCTTACTTCCTGGAACTCTGACTAGTACTCTGGGTCTCCATGTGACGGGAACTTCCCAGGGTACAGCTGTAAGGCCAGGGTTACATCACCAGTGCCTCACTCAACCAGGAAGTGGAAACCAGTAGAAGTGGAAAACAGCAAGTGTAAATTAAAGTTTAACTGTTGAATGTAAGGTGATTCCATATCAGTATGCAGAGCTAATGTGATTTTTAGTGAAAACGAGGAAAGGTCTGCATTAAAGAGGAAGTAAAATGTGCTAGTATGCATCACATACTAGCAAATTATGTGACCTGCAAACGAAGACCGCGTCGTCCCCAATGCAGGCTGCATTCATCTTCTCCCGTCTTCCTTCCGGGGCCGCAGGCTCCGGCTGGCATGCATGCAGAAGTTGCTGGTAACGGCACATGCTTCTAAAGAAACAGCGTGGGCGGCCTTTCCTTCAGAGTGCATGCACTAATGACATTGGTGCAGTATACAGTAATTTTTTTTTTACAAACAAGGTTGATCTTTATTGAGAAGACATCATATATCAATTAACAGACAGAAGGTAAAACATCCAGACTTAATCCAACAATAGGCAGTGAGAACAAAACAAGAGGTAAACTCTACACAATAGATTATACAATCCTATCTGGTCAGAGCTATTATATATACACTGAGTACATTAGCAAGAGGTTCAAGACACATAGGCAGACCTGGTAAGGGGGTAGGAACACCATATGATCCCTTCTCGGGTTACGGGGGGGTAATGATGTGTAGGCAATACTGTAGGTCCTACACAGTGAAGAAATCAGACCTGTTCAGTCCAGGATAACCAGATTCGTTCATGTTTTTGGGGGCAACCCCTGTTGGTGTAAGTCAGCTTTTAGAGCGGTAACACAGCATTTATGGAGAATTCCCAGGATTCTACCTTAGGGGGAGAGGGGGAGGCCCATTTCATCAGAATTTCCTTTTTGGCGTACAACAGCAAAAAGCAGCTTAGTGTATCTGGGTCTCTGATCATCATCGTAGATGCCCAACAAGGCCAATTCGGGCGATACTGGAAGTGACAGCTGCAGGAGGATATTGATGCATTCAAAGACAGCGGGTCAGTACACCATTGAGTGGGGGGGGGGGGGCAGGTCCAGAACATGTGCATATAAGTGCTATCGGGATCGGCATTTGGGGCAATTCTGCGACCTCAGCGGGTAAATCTGGTGCAGTCTCTGAGGCGTGTAGTAAACTCGGTGTATAATGTTGGTTTGCAACAACTTATCCCTAGAGGAGACTACCAGCTTTAGAACCAGCCTCAAAGCACTCTTCCCAGGTATCCCTGTCCAGACTAGGGATGTCAGTCTGCCACTTTTCCCACAGTGCATTCATTTTGGGAAAATTAACCCCTAGGAGAGCAAGGTATAGTGTAGAGAAGGTTTTCTTTAACGTCTCCTGTGCCAGAATTGCCTCAATAGGGTCAGCTTTCAGACTTATGGAAAGGGGGAATTGGGCTCTGGCTGCATCCCCAGCTGATAATATCTGAAAATCTTCCCCCCCAGGAGTCCATACCTATATGCAAGGTCACGGAAGGAGAGCAATGTCCCTGCGTGCACAACATCTCTCAGGACCTTAATCCCATACCGGGCCCAAAGTTGCGAGTCCGGTAACATCCTAAAGTGAGAAAGGGAAGGATTTGCCCACAGCGGGCAAAGGGGAGAGTATTGGTAAGGGCGCAGTAACCTCCTCATAGCTACTGCCCAGGCTTTGAGGGTCTCCTTAGTGGGGGCCGGGAGTAAAGGATAAGCAGTGGCGCCTCTGTACACCAGGTTTCCTAATTCTTTGAGTGAACCCAATATAGCCGCCTCTAAGCAGCTTGCAGCAATAGTCCTGGATTAAATGGCGCAAGTTTAGTAGATATTACAGTACCTATAGGTTAGCCTTATTCTAGGCTTACCTGTAGGTACAAACATTAGAGGGAGGTTTAAAACCTATTTAAGCTTCTTAAGGGCCAAACTCCTGTAAATCTACAAACTCAACTAGGTTAGTTCCCTGTATGGTGTTATACAATATTTTCATACATACGGCTTTGTATATTTTCACTAAAGAGTATGCAAGCAAGTATCAGCATCTTGATAATATTAGAATAATTATTAATTTGAGAGATTGTCTGTGTGTAGCCAGCATTGCTCAACAGCCAATGCTAATAATTTTCTGGTTCCTTTGAGACATTTTTTTTAACTTTATAAAAAAATATGGATCTTATTAATGATTTTTTGTTTGTTGTGTGAACTTCTAATGTCAGAATGCTAATACTGTCCTGGATGCATTTATTCTCATATGGTGTAAATAAATTCATTGTCCTTAGAAAAGCTGCCTGCATATTTGTATGAATAAACAGATTAATTGTGTCATGGTGATGCTCACCTGCTGTGTTTCTTTCTAGCTATGCAAAATCAATCAGATCAGAGGGTTAGATTGTGTTTCACTGCTGGTTAGAAACATTTTGTTACAATATGTTCTTTTAAGTTATGCAACATGTTCTTTTCATGTATATGAAACAATGTCCTTTTCGTCGGTCAATAGATTTTTTTCACTGAATGTAATGTTTTTAAAACTTCACATTTGGATGGTGTTGTTCAAAATCCATCTAAACTGGAGCACCCACCCCTCTAAGGCCCCGTACTCACGACCAAACATGTCTGCTGAAACTGGTCCGCAGACCAGTTTCAGCAGACATGTTTGGCCGTGTGTTGGCCCGAGCGGACCATTTTTGGGCGGATCGGACAGGTTTCCAGCGGACAACTGTTTCCTGGACTTGCTTTAAAACAGTCCGCTGGAAACCTGTCCGGCCGGACATGTACGGTCGTCTGTACAGACCTACCGTACATGTCCTGCCGCCCGCCATCCCTCGCATGCATCGAATGACTTCGACGCATGCGTGGAAGCATTTTAAAGGCAGGCCGCCCACGTCGCCGCGTCATTGTCGCGGCGACACCGCGTCATCGACGCGGCGACACCGCGGACACACCCCGCGTATTGTTTACGCACGGACTTCTGTTCGATGGTGTGTATAGCCATCGAACAGAAGTCCCCGGGCAGTCCCCGGCCAGACATGTCCGATGGAAACGGTGTGCAGACCGTTTTCATCGGACATGTCCTGCTGTGAGTACAAGGCCTTAGAGTCTGTTGTGTGTGTTGGGAAACCTTTGGAGGGGTTTGTGTGTCTAAAGTATTTACAAACCTCAGACATTAAATATGAACAATATGTATCCCTCTATAGTGCATACTTGTATAAGAGCACAAGAGCACTTTGTGCCATTCCTGTATGGTGCTTTGTTCCTCTGCCATCAGCATAAACCACGTGTGACAAGTTTTCCTGCCACCAAGAGAAAAAAGTTGACAGGGAGGGATCTCCAGCACACGGCCTGTGATTGAGAGCCCCAGCTCTGTTCCTGTGTGCTATGTGAAGGGGAATGTATCCCTTTGATCCAATCAGCTCTCAGAGCTCTCTTCACTGAGCTCTGCAGAGTGTGCTTTCTGCTCTCAACCCCCCCCCCCCCGCTTTCTGATAGCTCAGACAAGCTTTAAAAATTCTGCACTTTGACTGGCTGTAGAGAAGACAAAAATCCAGATAAACAGGTACAGCCTATGTAGGAGGATTTGTTTAATCTCTGTGTATTCCCCCAAGGCCAGTCACTTCACTGAGTATATGTAGGAGACTGCCTACTTATTTTTTAATTATATATAATTTGTGCACCCAGTTGTTCTCATTTGCTTCTGACATCTGCCTTCTGGATGTGTTAATATATATGTCATGAATAAGTGACTGGGGAATAACAAATCTGGAAATTTCAAGTAAACAGGGAAAACTCTAGGTCACTTATGTATTACATTAACAATGCTATGCTGAGAAAGATTTTTTGTGATTTCAAAGGTTTTGTGTGAATTTTCTATATACAGTTGTGCGCATAAATTTACATACCCTGGCAGAATTTATGATTTCTTGGCCATTTTTCGGAAAATATGAATGATAACACAAAAACTTTTCTTTCACTCATGGTTAGTGTTTGGCTGAAGCCATTTATTTTCAATCAACTGTGTTTACTCTTTTTAAATTATAATGGCAACAGAAACTACCCAATTGATCCTGATCAAAAGTTTACATAACCCAGTTCTTAATACCGTGTATGGCATGTTTGATATCAATGACAGCTTGAAGTCTTTTGTGATATTTCTCAGATGGTAAAGCTGCCCATTCCTCTTGGGAAAAAGCTTCCAGTTTCTGTAAATTCTTGAGCTGTCTTGCATGAACTGCACATTTGAGATCTCCCCAGAGTCATATTAAGGTCAGAAGACTAATGCCGCGTACACACTGTTGGTTTTCGGCATGAAAAAAAATGACATTTTTCATCATGAAAAAAAAACAAAGTTTTTCCAACTTCATCATAAAAAACGACGTTGCCCACACACCACCATTTTTTAAAATGCTCTAGCAAAGCGCAGTTACGTACAGCACGTACGACTGCACTATAAAGGGCCATTTCCATGCGGAAGATGGCCTCCTTTTGCTGATATCGTGTTACTGCATGTTAGTAAAAGTTTGGTGAGAGACGATTCGCGCTTTTCAGTCTTCGTGCTTTAAAGTTCGTTTTCTGTCGTTCAGTTGGTGCTTTTGGGTTTGTATCTGTATTTCAGTGCTTGTAGTCAGTTCATATTTGTTTTTGCATTGCGTTCTTGTCTGCTCGTTACTGGTTTTCAGGTCGTTCTTCAGAGGCCTTTCTGTTCTTCAGGATGTTATTTTTAGTCCGATCTGATTAGACGACCATTTTCTAGCCATGTTATGGGTACGTTCTTGTCGCTGAGATCGTGCTGTGCTTGGTGCAGGGATTTGTGTTGTATTCCGGCTCCGGTCCATGAACAGGGTGAGGAGGAGTTTGTGGGCCGAGAATTGGTTTCTCCGCAGGAACCAGTTCTCTCATATGCCTCTGCTGTGGGAGATCCAAGAAAATAACCCTGATGATTTCAGGAATTTTCTGAGGATGTCTGACCCCGTATTCCAGCAGCTTTTGGCTTCGGTGTCGCCATATATCACCAGGCAGGACACCGTTATGCGGGAAGCCATCACTGCTGAGCAGCAGGTAGTTGCTACGTTGCGCTACCTTGCAACAGGGAGAAGCCTTTAGGACTTGAAGTTCTCGATGGGCATCTCCCCCAGGCTCTGGGCGTCATAATCCCGGATACCTGTTCGGCCATAATCCAGGTTCTGCAGGAGGACTATATTAAGGTAAGTTGTGTCCTTTAACCTCACAAACTATGTATTTATTGCTTTTATTTTATTTTCCAATCAGTCCCTAATTAACCTGTTTGTAATATGCTGTGAATGTTCCCTTTGTCCCCATGCATGCTGCATTTTTAAAATATTGTTTAATTCAGATAGAGTGCATTTTTTTGTGGTGTTTTTGAGGTCCCCAACTCATCGTGCCCCCCCCCCCCACCCCATAAGCAATACTTTTTTGGGCCATCAGAGGTGGTGATGAATCTGCTTAGTGATCCATTATTATTTCTGGCTCTTAAAATAATACTTTAAATTAATGATCTCCTGTTTTTTTTTTAAAAAGAAGGTTTTTTGATTTTCTGATTGCAATGTTTGTTTGAATATTTTTTATCTTGTTTTTCTCTACAGTTCCCCACCATGCCACAGGAATGGCAGACTGTGGCAGCGGACTTCGCTCAGCGTTGGAACTTTCCAAACTGTGGAGGAGCCATTGATGGCAAGCACGTCCGCATCATGCCACCACCCCTTTTGGGATCCCATTTCTATAACTACAAGGGGTTCCACAGCGTTGTGCTGATGGCGGTGGTGTCTGCCAACTATGAATTTTTATACCTTGATGTTGGGAAAAATGGGCGGATGGCGGGGTCTTTGCTCAGACCGAGTTCACCCAACGGCTTCATTCGGAGGACCTAGGATTGCCATCTGCGGAGGAGAACGAAGATGGCCCTTCGTCTTTGTCGCTGATGAGGCTTGGGTCCCCACCTTATGAAACCTTTTCTCCAACACACCCTCACCCCTGAGAGGAGGGTTTTTAAGTATCGGCTGGCCAGAGCCAGAAGGGTGGTTGAGAACGCCTTTGGCATCATGGCCAGCCGATTTTGTTTATTTATGACAGCAATTAACATGGCTGAATACAAATGGAACCATATTATCCTTTGCTTTTGTATTTGTTGTATTTTACACAACTATCTGAAGAGACATTCTGCCAACTACTTGACACAAGTGCCTGATGTGGCCAGAGATGATGCTCCGGTGGCGGCCCGTGAGGCTAGCCATACAGGCTTGGCCCCCCAAAGCGCCCGTGCTGTGCGGCAAAGATATGTCGAGTATTTTATGGGGAGGGGGGCCAATCCAATGCCAGATCTTGGCTGAATACAATCTTTTTTTTCTGCAAGAAAGTCTGTTATTTTTTCTGCTTTTATTAATTTCTAATTTGGGGTTATTGTAGCTTTCTCCTAGGTTATCATAGTGACATGTTTATTTTTCTGTACTAAATACCCATCATTGTCAATGTAAACACCACAAATCTAGATTAGTTATTTTAGGCAGCATTGATATAATAATAAGCCACACATTGTTGAGTATCCACAGATCTTTATTTTTTAACATATAAAAACAATTATATTTTTTTAACATATGAAAACTGTTTTTTTATTATTTGGTTAACATAAAAAAACTTTTTTTTTGTTTAACATATAAAATCAGTTTGTTTGTATACATATAAAATCTTTTTTTTTTTTTCATACATATAAAATCTTTTTTTTTTTTCATACATATAAAATCCATTTTTTTTTGTTTTTTTCATACATACAATTTGGAAAAAAACATGCATAGAAAAAAACATAAAACATTAAAAATAAATTTTAAACCCTCCCCAGAACATCCATCAAATTTTTTAATTTTCATTCCACCCTTTTTGTTTTCTCTCTAATCTGCCTTAAAGACATATTAATGTCTTCGAGGTCAGCCCTGCAGGACAACACCTCTTCGATTAACAGCTGGGCGCTGTATGTGTCCAACCCGTCACCAGTATGAATAGCTCCTGAAATTTGGAAACAAACCATGTATAAAAATTATGCTGGCCTACATCTATTACTTGAAGCTGGGGTGTATGACACTGACCTGATGTGGTGGCAGCTTCCACTTCATCAACATCCCGCGGGGATGGGGCTTGTGTGGTGTTTTGCTGCTCCTGCCTTGAAGATTGATTGTGCCCTACGAGATTGAAGAAAAGGGAAACATGATTTAAAAAGATTAGAGGCCTGAAAGAGGAATATGAATCATTCATTTTATAAAGTGTGGAATTATTGTTGGTTTTTACAACCCTTCTAAGCTAAACACAGGATTGTATCCATTCCCAAAAATCCTTAAATTCTCTATCTTTGGTCAAGTTTTCTACATGGAAGCAAACCAAGTGTCCACTGGAGTCCACATGTGTAACCAACTGCTGAGCATACTCTCCTTTTACTGTATATTGACTTAATTTTTATTAGTAAAATCTAGTTAAGAACACATCTACATTAATTCCACAATTGGTCTCACATAAATAAATCAAGATGTCGCAAGTTTCATGTTTGTGGGCACAATAATTGGTCGTAGGAGTCGTCGTTCATTCGATCACTAATAATAAAAGACAATCTTTTTGTCTGATACAGTATAAACTCCCATTTTGCCATGCCTAGAAATAGGCATGATGACATTTCATAAACATTGTATCAGACAAAAAAATCGTATTTTAGTATTAGTGATCGAATGAACGACGACTCCTACGACCAATGATTGTGCACACAAACATGAAATGCATACAGTACAACCTGAAAGAAAAAGAACATGCACAAAACAAAATTAAAAAAAGATTACACAGGAAAATTACTTACTTCTTCTAATGATTCTTTTGATCTTATTCATTTGCTCCGGCTCCCTTAATTTCAGGTCAGACCACCTTTTCCTGAGCTGCTCTTTGGACCTGCGCACCCCAAATTTCTGGCGGAGACTCCTCACCACTTTCTCCATGATTTGGGCCTTGAGCTTGTTGGGATATTTGTAAGGGCCATGTTTCCCATCGTAGTCCTCCCTCCTTAAGATGGCCACCATCTCCACCATCTCCTCAAAGGCCATATTTGAGGCCTTGTACCTCCTGCTCCTGGTTCTGGTGTGTGCTTCTTCCACCTGGCTTTGCTCCTGGCTTGATTTTTCCATATTCTGCATGTCCTCCATGATGTTTATCATTAAACGAGCGAGAAGGGGCGGGAATAGTAATAGAACGAACGTCAGGGGTGGGGAAACATGCGTCACGCATGCGCAGTGTATAAAGGGATACCGCGTGAGTGAAAAAGGCATTCACAGTCTGTGAAAGAGGGCGGAAGAAACGACTGTGTCATACGACGGTACGTAACTTGATTTTGGACTTTATTAGTGATCAGTGGATGAGTTTGTGGGCTAGATATGGGGAGAAAGCTTATTAGTAGTAGAGGCTTGACTGACATTAGTTTTTTTTTATTTAATTTTGACTTGCAGAAATAATGGAGGCCTTCAAAGACCCTGAATTCTTTACAGAATTTGTGCAGAGATGGAAGGATCTGCCTATACTGTGGCAAACTAAAAACAAAAAGAATAAAAACAAAGAGGCCAGGAAGAAAGCACTGGAGACCCTGCTTGCATTTGTACAGACAAGGGTCCCCACAGCCACAACCAAGACTGTGAGCAAAAAATGAATACCATTAGGGGCACCTACAGGACCCAACGCACACAAGTCCTGTCCTCGAAGAGATCTGGAGCTGCAGCTGACAGCATCTATAGGCCAAACCTGTGGTACTACAGTCAGCTGCAGTTCCTGGACGACCACATTGAATCCAGGCCATCCCTTTCTACCCTTTCCCCAAGAGGTAGCTCCGGTCTTCCCTGAAGTCAATCCTCCAGTCTTCCCTGCAGGCAAGAGCAGTCAAGCTCTGAGGAAGAGCCAGAGTTCCTGGAGGACCCAGATTGTGACCCATGGAGCCAGGTATTGCATTTTGCTACCAATTTTGGGGAAACAAAGTATAATAATGATGTCAAATTTCTGTTACTAGTGTTCAAAAATTAAAAGGATTGAACAAAAAGTGTGGAAGATATCAATATACAGTAGTGGCAAAACATGATGGGGAAAGAATGAAAAATGCTGGGGGCAGAATGATTGTGTGCAATTTTCTGGGATGCCATTAGGGGGGAACAGGCAGTACACCTGTAAGGGGCCCCGGGTGGCAACCCCCCTTTTTTGTAAGAATCAATTTTTAGAAATATATATTTTTTTCCCTAATTTGATATTTTGGGTAAAGGCCCCCCGCTTCTCAATTTAGGCGGCAGCACCCCCCCTGCTCCAGGGGGCCCATGTCTGAAGCTGTGTAAGGGGCCCCATAATTCAGGTGTGTAATATATATTAGCATTCAATTTGCATCTGTCATGATTTGAAAAATGTGTGTGATTTATGAAGACAACAAATAAACTATGTACCTTTTTTTTTGCAGCGCTCATCGCAGCCAAGCTCCATAATCTGGAGCGGGGCCAGCGTATGCGCTGTGAAACCCTCATCTTTAAGGCCGTAAACATGGCCGCACTGGGGCAGCTCGATGACGACACCGACATTGTGCAGGTCGCTCCTCCAGTATTTGCTGCTCCTCCTGCTTCTAGTCCTGCTCCTGCTCCTTCTCCTCTTCCTGAGCCTGCTCTGGGTCTGGCTCCTGGCACAACCTCGCCTCCAGGAACCCAGCCTCCGAGGACTCGGTCTGCAGGGAAGACTGCAGGGAAGAAGACTACAAAGTCCAAGTGTTGAGCGATGTGATGCCCCTAATGGTTTATTTTTTTTGCTCACAGCCTTGTTTGTTTTCTTTGGGGACCCTTGTCGTTACAAATGCAAGCACGCTCTCCAGTGCTGCCTTCCTTGGCTTCTTTGTTTTTATTAAGTTTGTTTTTAGTTTGCCATCAGTCTTTAATTTTTTTAAGTTTGATTATACCAGAATAAATGTGTTTTTGGTTTGCTAACAAAATTTGACCATGTGTTTTTCTTTAAAATATAGAGATCGGTAGTGAGTAGGCAGAGACATTACTAAAAATAACATTTTCGAATTAACAAGGGACACTAACCTCCTTGTGGGTAAAATATAAAAAAATGTTGTTGTGGTAACTTAACACATGCCAAAAAAAAAAAAATGTAAAGCAGTCTAAAATATTATCAAATTAATAACCAAAAAAGAAGAGCTACATTAAAATATTAAAAATATTCATAATTTTTTTTAGATGGAGATCTGCCTAAAAATAAACAAAAAATAAATAAAAAACATTAGATAACAATAAATAATAAAGTAAAAAGTTTGTCATAACTATGTAACAATTTCAGCAGCAAAAAATGAGGATTAGTGTAGCATTAAAAAGAAGAAAAGAATGTGCTGCATTACACAATGCAATAATTTCAAACTTAACGAATGTGCTTACTCCATTCTGAAATGTAGTTTTACCAGAACGAGCGCTCCCATCTCAGAACTTGCTAATGAGCATGCATGGGTTTTTTACGTTGTTTTAGCCCACACACGATCATTTTTTACAACCCGAAAAACGACATTTTAAAAAACGACATTAAAAAATGCAGCATGTTCGAATTTTTTTTTGTCGTTTTTCAGAAGCCGAAAAACGATGTGAAGCCCACACACAATGATTTTAAATGACGTTTTTAAAAATTTCATTTTTTTTCATGCCGAAAAACGACCGTGTGTATGCGGCATGAGATTGCCACTCCAGAACCTTCACTTTATGTACCTTCACTTTATGTACTGTATGTACTGTAGCTAAGGACAGGTTGACTTGGCCTTGTGTTTTGGATCATTGTCATGTTGGAAAGTCCAAGTACAGCCCATGTGCAGCTTCCTGGCTGATGAATGCAAATGTTCCTCCAGTATTTTTTGATAACATACTGCATTCATTTTGCCATAAATTTTGACCAAATTTCCTGTGCCTTTGTAGCTCACACATCCCCAAAACATCAGCGACCCACCTCCGTACTTTTTATCATAGGCCTTGTTGACTCCTCTCCAAATGTAAAGTTTATGGTTGTGGCCAAAAAGCTACACTTGTTTCTCATTGCTCCAAATGACTTTGTGCCAAAAGGTTTGAGGCTTGTCTCTGTGCTGTTTGGCGTATTGTAAACGGGATACTTTGTGGCATTTGCGTAGTAATGGCTTTCTTCTGGTGACATGACCATGCAGCCCATCTTTCTTCAAGTGCCTCCTTATTGTACATCTTGAAACATCCACACCACATGTTTTCAGAGAGTCCTGTATTTCACCTGAAGTTATTTGTGTGTTTTTCTTTGCATCCCAAACAATTTTCCTGGCAGTAAACTGAAATTTTAGTTGGTCTACCTGACTGTGGTTTGGTTTCAACAGAACCCCTCATTTTCCACTTCCTGATTAGAGTTTGAACACTGCTGATTGGCATTCTCAATTCCTTGGAAAAAAAATTATATCTCTTTCCTGTCTTAATCAGTTCAACTACCCTTTCCTTTGATGATTCTTTTGCTTTCCCCATGACTCTGAATCCAGAAACATCAGTGCAGTACTGGATTAAACATTCAAGAGTCTGTCAGGGATCCAGAAACTTGACCTTTTATATACACACACACACACACACACACACACACACACACACACACACACACACACTAATTACAAGCAAAGAGATAACAGGCGAGGATGGTTACCTTTAATAGCCATTCAAACCCCTTTGTGTCAACTTGTGTGCATGTTATCAGACCAAAATCACCAGGGTATGCAAACTTTTGATCAGGGTCATTTGGGTAGTTTCTGTTGCCATTATGATTTAAAGTAGACACAGTTGATTGATAATAAATGGCTTCAGCCAAACTCTAACCATGAGTAAAATAAATGTTATTGTGTTATCATTCATATTCTCTGAAAAATGGCCAAGAAATTATACATTCTGCCAGGGTATGTAAACTTATGATCATAACTGCATTTGTTATGATAATTGAAGATAATTTTTTGTAAATTGAAAAGTCACAGAGTTTCCATGTGCCCCTGATGGGAATTATCTCTGATTGAGGGGATAATCTGATCTCTGATTGAGGACTGGTCATATACCTGTGAAATTTTTTATTGAAAATTCGAATTTTCAGAACATTTGTTTGAGGGGGCTAAACAATGATCGGTTTTGACCAAAAGCGAGCAAATTAAAAGAAAGAAATTGAAAACATTGTGATGAATCTAATAGGAATTAACAATTTTTTAATTGTCACTTTAATCATTGCTCCGGCCAAGAAAATATGTAAATAGTCTTATATGAATGCACTTGTCAAAGTTAATCCAGAAGTTTGTTTGAGGAAAACTGAAACATTGACATGGTACTCGAAAGAAAATTTGGCAAAAATTTGTTGGGTCAATGAAGGCACCATTAAATGATCACATGAGCGAATGGAATTCTACAGTTGTAAGGCCAACAGCTTCTATTGGTTTCTAAATGTTTAACCTAGTGAAAATATATGAATAATCAATCAATGTTAAAAAAGGTCTGAAAACAACATGTTGCCTTGCATCCAGTTTGCAGTTTATAGAATCAGACATTAATCTATGTTGGGTCACAGTATTCTACATTTACAGGAGTTTGTTCACTGTAGCTTTTGTATTTGGCGTTAAGAAATATTTTTTTTTAGAACAGAAGAAGAATGAGAACATTTATCAAGGATGTCGTCATAAACTGAACTTCTGCTAATATCTCTCTCTATGTTCAGTAAAAGAAGGGATTCCAGAAGATCACATCAAAGACCTTACACTGTATTTTTTTAGTTTCAACTTTTGAAAAAGCTTTTTAGAAAGACGCATATAAGTGTCTGACTTTATATACTGCAAATAGGTTTGTATATGCAGTGGATTGCAAGTTATAGTCATACTAAATCCTATAACAACAAATATGTTCACACATGCTATACACATTACATCAGTGAAGTCTTCATTCTCAACAATATCATCAATGGGATTTGGAGGAGGGCATGTTTTCTTTAGCATGTAATAATTTGCCTTGAAACCAACACATTTTACCTTAATTTGAACAGTAAAAACCTCATGCAACTGCTACAGTCTGAAAAGCTTTTGTTGGTGTGTCAAATTGTTTGATTTGACTAAACCATTTTTAGTCTAAGTAGGACATGTCACAGATCAAAGTTACATTTTATAATAAATTTTCTTTTATAATAGCTGTCACCCGATCAATGACAATATAGAAAACCTAATATTTAAAATCATTCAAGGGGCTTAGAAAGGGGTTCGAAAATTCTCTGGTTATTCTTTTTTTCCTATTGAGCCTTTTCTGAGAAACATGGCTTTTAACTGTACCAATAACTGAAAGCTACAGAAAGGAAAATGCTTGCCTTTGTGAAAATGATTCCACCAGTATTTTAAGGTTTGAAAATGAATCCACGAGCATCATAATTTTTACTTTAGCCATCTCCACCATTTTCCATACCCATAAAATATTTAATCCATGTGTGTGCAGATAATCTGAAAGTTGATTAGCAATATCCAAGATTTGCATAAGCAAGAATAATGAAAGTAAGGTTTCACATGATGGCCAAGCATGAAACACGTTTTTAGCCTCATTTACAATTTTATTGTCAAATCTAGAGGATTCAGCAATGTGTACCAAGTAGAACAGTAGAACGGCATCCAGTTTCCTTGCTACGTCTACAGTGGAACCTTGTATGGCAGGGGTGCCCAACCAGTGGCTCGGGGGCCATATGTGGCCTGCGGAGCCCTCTGATGTGGCCCGTGGAGTCCTCTGATGTGGCCCACAACCTCCTGCTCTGGAATGGAGTAGAATACTGTTATTATAGGTACGTTTATTACTAAAATCACAGTGTATATATGGGCATATAGGTTCTGCAGTGGTTACTGGACTGCTTTCAAACTGATCCCCGCAGGTGCAGAGCAGTTTACCTGCGGGTTACCTGCACTGAGCCATAGACTTCTGTTATTACCTGCGAGTTTGGTGAGCTTTCTGAAAGTGCACGAAACCTGCAGAATATAATAGAAGTCTATTGCAAAGTTCAGGAAAGCCAAAGGTACACTGCGTTGCACCCGCGGTGCAGGTAAACCGCAGCGCATCAGTGTGAAAGCAGCCTTGGGCCCCTTTCACATGGTCAGTCCAACCAATTGAACCCTCCATTCACCTCTAAGTAGTGGCAGACATTAACCGACTTGTGTTCTACCTCCAATACAATCTGCTAAAAAGTATTGTGGGCTGTGTCCGTGTCCGCTCTGCATATGAGCGGACACGGACATGGCATCCACCCGCTCCGCTCATTGTGGCCCGCGACCGGTTACCAAGTCGCTTAAGTGGCTTTCGCTCTTCCAAAGGTTGGGCACCCCTGATGTATGGTATGCAGTGTTCTTGCCCAAGTGCCTAGTTGCCAACATTTCAAAAATATTTTCAGGGACATTTTTTTTTACCAATGGTATATTTAGAGTAGCTGACATTGCCTATGTTCCTCTATACATCACAATAGTGATCACAAAATTAAATGAGTACTAATAATGGGCAGAACAAATATGAGGACTGAGAAGATTTTCCTTAGTTAAACCAACAAAAGTGTGCCCATTCTAGAGCTGGTAACATTGAGGATATCCAATATAATTTAATAAAAACAGTTTTTGTGGGTAAGAGGCAGAGGGGAGGAGTATGGATGGTATAAAAGTGGGAAGTATGTGCAGGAGTTTATGAAAGTGGGCGAGCAGGGTATGACAGTGGGCAGTATGTACAGTAGAGGAGTTTATGAAAGTGGGCGAGGAGAGTATGACAGTGGGCAGTATGTACAGGAGAGGAGTGTGGAGGGTAAGACAGAGGGCAGTATGTACAGGAGAGGAGTGTGGAGGGTATGACAGCCGGCAGTATGTACAGTAGAGGCATTTATAAAAATTGGTCGAGGAGGGTATGACAGTGGGAATTATGTACAGGAGAGGAGTGTGGAGGGTATGACCGAGGGCAGTATGTACAGGAGAGGAGTGTGGAGGGTATGACAGCCGGCAGTATGTATAGTAGAGGAGTTTATGAAAGTGGGCGAGGAGGGTATGACAGTGGGCAGTATGTACAGATGAGGAGTGTGGAGGGTATGACGGCTGGCAGTATATACAGGAGAGGAGTATGAAGGAATCTGGGAAGGAAAAATGTAAAGGTTTGTGAAAGGATGTTTGAGGACTGCATAGTGGTTAAGTGGACCATACATGGATTGAAATTAAGCCAATTAAGCAGAGACAAGCCATAATCAATCTATATATGGACTAGCTGATAGTACACAAGTCAATCTATTATTAGACTTGAGTACAACCAGCCTGTCAGGATTTTCCCAAAACAATCAGTGCTGCCAACTATAGTTAGAAACACTGATCATTGTATTCTGTGGGTAGGGATGGCTCCACACTGGCAGAACACAATAACAATGCAGGAGTGATTCCCTCATCCACAGGTTAGCAGGTGAGAGGGTGATTGGAGACAGGCTGGGGAGAGAGGTCTGTCAGCAGGGGGGTGAGAGGTGGTCATGGAGGGATATCAATCAGTGGGTGGGGGGAGTAACTGGGCGTGATATTTTTGGAGTAGGGTCTTTCATCTGCAGGTTGGGAAATTGTCACCTGTGATATAAGTTGAAGGGAGGTGGCTAACATGGGATGTGGCTGGGGAGTGACCTGGTTGGTGGTGAGTATGAAATGGATGCAGGTGGCTTAACGGACAAATTAATTTGTGTAATGATCCTCTGCGCTACTAAATATAAGTGAAAATTTAAATTAAATAAGTGGGACTGCTGCAAAACCTAAAAGTGTTCACAACTGCACAAATAAACATAAATGTAATTTATATATGTGATAGATATAGATATAGATATAGATATAGATATATCTATCTATCTATCTATCTATCTATCTAGATCGATCGATCGATCGATAGATCTATATATAATATTATATTATATTTAACGGACAAATTACTGAAGTTTGAAGTTATACCTTCCAACCAGTAATTTCACAGTAAATTGATAAATGATAAATTATTATGTTATAACATATAGCATAATAATATATGATTTAGCTTGATTATAACAGTACCCTTTCAGCAGCAGAAGAGTCTCATTCTACCTCTTAAATGTGTAAAAAAAACATGGGATTATGAGAAAACCTTATAGAAGGGACAAAAACACTAAGGTGGAGTGAAAAATGGCTGCTCACCCCGATATGAATGATGAACGGATTTTCCCAGGTGGGGTTATTAGGCAGCTAGTATGGAAGAATATAATACCATGTAGTAAAAAATTATATTTATTCACATATTAAAAAATCGGACAGAAATGGATAGCAAAAATGGATAGAACATGAGCTATAACAGGTGCACAAACAGCGTTTACATAGGTATATAATACAGTACACAAATAATGTTTATACAGCCAAAAATATGTATTGTAACATAAACAATCTAACAAACGTTTCGACCTACAAGGTCTTCTTCAGAGAATTTGTGTAGCTGAAAGGGAACATATATTGATTAGACATCTCATGGTCATTTACAAGAGCAATGTATGAAAAAGGACAGTATGTTCTATATTTATATACAAACAGTAATAATGAAATAGATTTTTAGTCTTTTTACCTTAGTAAGGTGTCTCAATGTTAATGCTGTGAACCGGAGAGCAGCACCGCATCTTTGAGTGGGCGATGCGGTGCTGCTCTCCGGTTCACAGCATTAACATTGAGACACCTTACTAAGGTAAAAAGACTAAAAATCTATTTCGTTATTACTGTTTGTATATAAATACAGAACATACTGTCCTTTTTCATACATTGCTCTCCTATTTTATAGGTTTTTGTAAAAGCAGACGCAAATCCTAAAAGTGTACCTCTTATTATTATTTAAATGACCATGAGATGTCTAATCAATATATGTTCCCTTTCATCTACACAAATTCTCTGAAGAAGACCTTGTAGGTCGTTAGATTGTTTATGCTACAATACATATTTTTGGCTGTATAAACATTATTTGTGTACTGTATTATATACCATGTAAACGCTGTTTGTGCACCTGTTATAGCTCATGTTCTATCCATTTTTGCTATCCATTTCTGTCCGATTTTTTAATATGTGAATAAATATAATTTTTTACTAAATGGTATTATATTCTTCCATACTAGCTGCCTAATAACCCCACCTGGGAAAATCCGTTCATCATGAGAAAACCTTATACCCATAAACCCATGTTATTTCCTTCCAATTAAGAGGGCTGGGCTGGAAGGGAGCATGTGTCTTTTAGACAAATGTCCCCTTCTTTGACAAATTTTTATTGGACAGCTGGGGCTACTGGTACTTTACCATTGGTCCAAGGCTCCATGCTGTCCATTGAGCTCAGTGCCTATGACAAGAAATGAGGAGAGGCACTGTGAGCTTATCCTCTCAGTCTGCTGCTAACAGAGTGTGCCAGTTTGTATTTAAACTGGCCGCGCTGTATGTAGCTTCTGACAGGTTGTGCAAGGAGCCCCATATCTCCAAAACCATAGGTCCTAGCCCCATATTTTGACCAGTAGTGGGATAGGTCTTCGGCTAAAATTTGGCGTCTTTATGACCCTCAAAACTTGACCGATTTTTTTTGTGATTCTTTTTTTGGGCAAATGGACCTATCTTAAGGTAAGGGGCATGGATCTGCAGCTCCAATAGCCCCTATGTTAATCCAGTCCTGAACATAATACATTTTGGCCCTAATTTATAAAGAAAGATTATTTATGGCAACTCTTTCTGGCAACTCGATCATGCAGCTCATAGTTGTTCAAGTATGGTCATATTGTGTTTCTTGAAACAACCAGACTGTTTTTTTTCCAGAACATCTGGATTTCTCCTGAGGTTACCTGTGAGTTTTTCTTTGTATACCAAAAAATTCGACTGGCAATTGTGGTTACAATCCCTCTTGGTCTACCTAACCTTGGCTTGGTATCAAGAGACTTAAATTAGAAAGTGTATCAGAACTTGTGAAAATTATTCCGCAGATGTAGAAAGCATATCTGAAGGGGCAACAACAGATTCTAGCCAGAATTTGTGGAAATAATTCTGCAGATCTGGAAAGCATATCTGAAGGTGTAACAACAGATTCTGGACTTACATAAAGCAATTGTTTACCTGACCACAAAATAACCCCCATAGCAGCCGCTAATGTTTGGGTCTCCTGACTCTGAATATCAACGACCTTCCTGGCAATACTACACCATCTCATACAGGCTAAGGGGAAAATATTTATATAATCAGCACACAGTAAAACAATAACCAAAGGAAGGAAAAACAGTAATAAACATGTTAACAAGTAAATGAAACCGTTGCAAACAATGTAGTAAATAGCAAGCAGACCAGTGACTTTACCCATACTGTCTACATTAAGGGGATCCTGACTAGTAATGCAAAAATAGTGGTCCAACACTTTCTGTTATACTCTCTACCACAGGCCAGTGTGTTGGCACCCTAATCCAGCACTGGAGTGCTCAAATGTGAGTCCCACAAATCCAAATGTGAGTTCCTAAATGGTGTCCCAAGTGGCAATAATGTTTCTTTAAATGTGCAGTGGGTATGGCCACCAGACTCCCATCAAGGGTTTAGTGATTCCAGCCGCACTGATGTCCTCCCCTTGACCAGGTGGCAACATCAGACTTGACAGTGGCAGTGGCATTTGCACAGACTATGAGTTGTCAGCAACTTGGCCTCTGCCTCCCAACACTGCAGGAAAGCATCTAGTAAACAGCCTGCTGCTAGGTGTGCTCTATAATATCCACCCAACAACTGCCTTGAGCCTAGGAGTCCTTACTTTTTCTCTTCTGCAGAGCTCTGGAAAAGCTAGGATTGGTAGTTCCAAATCACTCTAAAACCGGTAAAATGTGTCTGGGACTACATCTCTCATAAGCAGGGCTTTATTTTCAGCTGGAACTTGGTGGAACTGAGTTCCACCACCTCTGGCTCAGGCCCTCTGCTCCCTGCTCACCACTATTACTTGTAAACATTGAAGTCCGGCTTCTGTGTTTACAAGGGACAGCGTGTCTCTCAATGACTCCTGCAGATCTGATCTCCTGGGTGGACAAGGAAGATGCAGGTGCAGAGCAGATCCCAACTCCTCAACTGAATCATCTTCCTACAAGTGAGAGAGGAGCAACCTACAGTGTGTGGGGAGGTACTAGAGCCAACAGGGTGTTTCAGTTTAATACAGCAACACAAGTAAGGCACGTGGAAAATGGTGGAGCTTTTAAGGAGGGAGAGAGAAGATGGGGGCAGTGGAAGGGGGGTTGTATGCAGAGCTAAAGAGGGGTGAAAGTGAGATGTGGATGGGGGGTGCAGAGGTAAGCAGCTGCAGAAGAGGCTGAGCTTTGCACTCTGTGTGCAGTACACCACTGAACTCTGCACACTGTCTGCAGCGCACTCCAGAACTCTGCATTGTGTACATAGCGCAACTGCAAACTCTGTACGTAGCACACCCTGGAACTCTGTGTGTAACATCCCCCTCCCCCCGAACTCTTCACTCTGTAGGTAATGCACTTCTTGTATTTAATGCCCCTTTAAGACCCTTGCACTGGCCAAAACCACTTTGTGATGCGGTTTGGAGGGCGTGTGTGGGGGGAAGGTTGGTCTTGTACCTATTTTCTGAGAAAAAAGCCCTGCTCATAAATCCTCGCTCTTTCCAGCAGGCATTGTCCTTTCTCAGGCTGCACAGAAAAAGCATTACTGCTTCCTTTGTTTTCCTGAATGGAGGGACAATGCACACATCCCTGTAAATGTTCAAGTTTACTGCAGCATGTGTGACACTGTCAGTGACAGTCCATTCCGAGCAGCTGTTTGTGGAAAACACATCTTGGCATGAAATTACAGACTTGGCAGGTATGGAAGGCATAACAAAGCAGGATATTATTGTGTTTGCAGATGGAGTTCTTGAAGGCATGTCTGCAATAGTTTACAAAGTAGTTGAAGCGTATCTGTACTTGAAGTAGGGTTGTTACATTTGTTTCCTGTCTCCTTTTGCCACCACCTTTAGTGTCTTTTAAACATGTCTATTTGGTCTCCTGGTCAGGGCCGCTGTTCGAAATTATGGGGCCCCGTACAGCCTACCTGACGGGGCCCCCTTCGACCACACCCTTGACCCCACCCCTAACCCCGTTATAAAACAAAAGGCAGGTTTGTTGCTGTTTACACGTGAATGCGGGGGCCATGTGCGTTTGCAATTGCGTGTAAGCATTTTGTTAATAAAATTACATTGTAGGTTTCATTTTTTTTTTTTGGCTTTCACAAGGAATGAATAACATCCCTTGTGATAGCAGAGCCATGACAGGTCCTCTTTTTTACTTTCTGCCAAATCACTGTGGCTAAAAAATGATATACGATCATTGCTGCAGTGATGTGGGTAAAATGCAGCTCCACTGCACATGTTTACTGCTCCCCCAACTTAAGTAGCATTACAATCATCATCACAGGCAGCACAGTAAGCAGGGGCTCTATCATGGCTGTATGTGACATGGCTGTTTGCTGACTTTGTTAACTTATGGCTGTACTGTATATAACAGACTGTAACACAGCACAGCCATAACAAAGTTAGCAGCCATGAGACACAGAGCCAGGATAGAGCCCCTACTTACATAACTGTGCTGCCTGTGAAGACTATTGTAATGCTAATGATACCCTGCTGAGTTCTATTCTAAGGACACAGTGAGGATGCAATGCTTTATTCTTCACTTACTGTGTCCATTGCAGCCACGCTCTCCTCCTTCATGTCAGCCTCCTTGCATCTCAGCAGCACCTGAGAACGGCCGGTGCCGGGATCAGAATCATAGTATCACTCCGCCGGCCGGGACTAATTGAGTGAGTAGTGGAGTGGCTGCATATACATCCGCTCCCGAAAATGAAGAAATAGTCCCTTCTCTGTGCGCACCTGGGCCCCTCTGTTGACCTGATGGGGCCCAGGAAAATGATATAACCCCGCTCCATAAAACAAGTAGGAGCGGGGGAGAAGTTTAACAAGCTTTATTTTTTATTTTTTTATTTAATGCAGCAATGAGCTATAATGCTGGCCGGGCCCCTCTATGCAGCTGATAGGGCCGGGCTCCGTACAACAGGGCTGGTTGTACCTCCCTATCAGCGGCCCTGCTGACATGGCATGCCCTTACTGGAGGCCGGCACATCCCTGCACGACACTCCAAAAGAAAAAAGCTCATAACCTGAGAAAAAAAAAAGGCACTCATTTGCCCTGTCGTGGGCCAGGCATGGTGCCAAGGCTCCGGCTCCTCAGTTGCCTGGGGGAAGCCTCAGGTTGGGGGGGTGGGGCATCTGGAAGAGGAACATCCTCTGGTCTTTCACTGGCTGGCTGCCTGCCCTCCAAGCAAGGGCAATGCGGGTGAGGACCACCTTAGTCTGCGCCTGCATCCGCAGCTGGCGGGTGGTGGTGTGCCGCTGGTGGCGCCTCATCTGCCTCCCCTCCGCCTCGATGGCAGCAGTGTTGACCTGTACCGCCACTGCCAGGCTCCTCACCTCTGCCACGAGGCCTGATGTTGTGGCCTGCAGCTCCCCAATGCAGGTGACCACAGCAGCGCAGTTACCACTGACATCCTGCAGGCTGTCAGATATCTGGGCTGAGGAGGCTGTCTGCAACACGTCGCAGGTCCCCGGCTATAGCACCCATATGGCGGGTCTGGTGGGCCTTTTCCCTTGCAAGATGTTCCTGGAGGGATTCAGGAACACCCCTTGTCTTGTGCATAGCCTTCCTGGGGGCAGGAGAGACTTGGGGCCGTCTGTACTGGGAGGCCCTATAGGGGCTTTCCCTGATGGGGGGGAGGATGAGGGGCTTCCACTGATGGGCGTGGAGGTCTGTGAGGGCCCGGGCAAAAGGGAAGACTCCTCAAAGTAGAGGCAAACCTCCTGATCCAGATCCACCGTCTCCTCCTCAACCACCTCTCGAGGAGAGGTGTGGGCACTCCCCTCCACCGCTGTCTCTTGGCTTCCCGGGGGTCAGGCTTAACCAGATGTTCTGGGGATGGCATGGGACGGCCACCGGCAGCAGATGGCCCAGCTCCCTCCAGCACATCTGTGGATGACACAAAGCATTCACATGTTGGTGGACCCACACACTTGTCACATATTCCCTTCCATCCCCCATGCTACACACCGAATGGGGGATAAAAAACACTTACCTGTCCTCAAGGCCTGGTCAATGGAGTCAAAGCCCTCCAGGCCCTCCACTTGCTCCCTCTCCAGACACCTGGCGATCACCTCCTCCTCCGGCGTCAACCGCACAGCAGATGGTGATCCGCCCCCCGTGCCCCTCTGGTGCCTTTTGATGGCGGCCACTTTATCCCGGACAAGCTGACGCAAATCATTGATTTTTTTGGTAATGTCCTTAGAGGTCCGGGACTCATGACCAAGGGCATTAACATGAAGGGTGATCTGCTCCAGGATCTGTTGTTTCTTGGCCCTGCTGGTCTGGCCAATCTGTGCGCCATGGAGGAAAACATGATATTTCTCTATGGCAGAGATGAGGACAGCCTTCTAATCTGGGGAGAATTTTTTTTCCTCCTGTCCCTCTCAGACTCAACATTAGCCATTGCTTCAGGGGGGGAAACAAGCAGGATGTACCTTTGCGCCGGACGGGCATATGGCTGGGCGTATTTATGCGCTCGGCGTAAGCCGGTGGGCCGGCGTATCCCAGGAAGTTGCGCCGGCGTAGTTGTGAGCATGCGCACAGGGGTGCGGTCATACGTCCGCATCACTGCGCATGCTCCATTCATGATACGCCGGGAGTAAAACACTGCTCCACGCTCGGACCATCATTTGCATAAGGTCACACCCACTTACACTTATGCTGGCTTACGCCTACGAAATTACGTTACGCCGGCACAATGTTGGGAGCATTTGCTTTGTGAATTACATGCTTGCCTCTCTGCGTTGCGTCGGCGTAGCCTAAAAGAGATACGCTACGGCGGCATAACTATCCGGGCCCATGTGTCAGGAAAAAAAAGACCTATGTAGAAAGCTCTTGATATGGAAGTTAGTATCCCCCCAAAATAAATGATCCAATATCCACACAGTCCAAAGATAATGTTATTTTTTAGTCAGTACATTAGATAGATAAGGCTAAGGTCCCGTACACACGAGGAGACATGTCCGATGAAAACGGTCCGCGGACCGTTTTCATCGGACATGTCTCCTGGGAGCTTTTGGTCTGATGTGTGTACACACCATCAGACCAAAATCCCCGCGGACAGAGAAACACGGTGACGTAGAAGACACTGACGTTCTCAAACACGGAAGTGCAATGTTTCCACGCATGCGTCAAATCAATTCGACGCATGCGCGGGATTTCGGGACGCTGGTTACACATGTCCGATTAGGTGTACTAACCATCGGACATGTCCGACAGGCATGTTTCCAGCGGACAAGTTTCTTAGCTTGCTAAGAAACTTTTGTCCGCTGGAAACCTGTCCGCTAGCCCGTACACGGTCGGACATGTCCGCGGAAACTGGTCCGCGGACCAGTTTCAGCGGACATGTTCGACCGTGTGTACGCGGCCTTAGATATCAACTAACGAAAGAAGATCATATAACACTGGCTATACTGCAATACTAAAGCAATTGCCACAGCTACTTCAGTATGCAAATGACTATGTTACATACTGTACATTGTATAGTACATAAAATGTATCCTTGGCCTGACTACAACATTTACAAATATGAATTTTAGAAATGTGAACATGCAATATTGTCAATGGTAGTTCAATTCATTTGCAACCAGCAGGTGGAGCTCTACGCCTCTTGGCACATGCTGTACAGCCTTCCCCTTATATATAAAATTGTAAGTTACATATTCAGCCAGTATGTGGAGCTCCCAGCTCATTTTCGCTTGCATCTAACTCTAACCCATAGTGACCATGTGGCTGGAAAAAACTTTCAAGGCTGAGGGTAAGGTTACAGACAGGCAAGGTTACAGACAGGCAACATCCATTACTCACGTAACACTTGCTGAAGTTTCTGTGCACAGTACTCATTGATGGGAATGACATGGCTGAAGTCTTGAGGGGAGAGAGGTGCAGAGAGGCAGGGAAGCAAAGTGAATGACAATAACAGGCTAGCAATGACAGCTCCCACTAAAGGCTTTTCATGTCACTTTTAGGCCACGTGCTTGGGATCCACTGGAGGATCCTCCATTGCTTCAACAAGCCAATCCAAGCACTAACACTAGACTAAAAGCTATTTGCTTCTAATTAAATATAGAAATGGGCTGCACTGTCTTGTGATATACATATGTGAAACCATACCTCCCAACTTTTTGAGATGGGAATAAGGGACTCCTACTAGCAAAAGCATATAGACATAGGACACACCCCATTGTCACGCCCCCTTAAAGGAGAATTAACCTAAAAAAAGATTAGTTAAACCCACGAGGGCTTTTTTTTTCCTTTATATTGGCTTTTGAAATTTACAAATGAAGCAGTTTTGATTTTGGATGAAAGGTTTAGCACTAGGAAACACCTTTTGAAAGATAAAAAAGTAAAATTTATATACATCTTTATAGATCAGACCAAAATGAGGGACAACTGAGGAGGAAAGAGGGACAGAGGGACATTTCTCCAAATCAGGAACATTCTCTCCAAATCAGGGACAGTTGGGAGCTATGGTGAAACTGTAATATTTAAGACGTTGCATTATACTAAAACACATTTGAATTATCTATTCCATTAATATAAAGACATACACTAAACAAGTGATGACAATGATTGTGACTCTGAAGACTGAAAAGTTAGATAAAAACAGCATAGTTATAAAATAAGGCCTGATAAGGCTCGCCGAGGTTAACCAATGACCCTCAGTTTTCCCTTGAAACTATATTAGCTTCACTGAATTATAGCATACTGGGATAAGATAAACGTCCAAAATTTTGCTATATTTTATATGACCTTCTGAATGGTATACATATTTGTCCTAGAAAATTTAAAGAGCAAGTTTATATATACTTTAAAACAATTTTCCTTGAGGCAAATATATAGGCCCAGATTCACATACATTTGGGCGTAGCGTAGCGTAATCCATTTACACCATGCCGCCGCAAATTACTTGAGCAAGTGCCGTATTCGCAAAGCACTTGCTCCGTAATTTGCGGCGGCGTAGTGTAAATGGCCCGGCGTATGGCCGCGTAATTCAAAGGGGGCGGCTTGTATTCAAATTAAGCGCGCCCCCGCGCCGATTGAACTGCGCATGCGCCGGGCTGAAAAATAGCCCAGTGCGCATGCTCCAGCTCACGACGGAAAACATCAATGACGCCGACGTGAGCGTCATTGACGTAAAGTCGTATTCAAGAACGACTTAGTAAAACGACCTAACCAACGGAAAAAGACGACGCGGACCCGACGCCATACTTAACATGGCATACGGCGGACTGGCGTAAGGTTACCCCTCATATAGCAGGGGTAACCTTACGATTACGGAAACGACGTAAATGACGACGACGCGGCGCAAATTTGTTCGGGAATCGGCGTATCAGGCTCATTTGCATAGTCAAATGAGCCCTGAACGTAAACGCCACCTAGCGGTCAGCGTTGTATTGCATTTAGGATCCGACGGTGTAAGTGACTTACACCAGTCGGATCCTAGCCTAATTCCGGCGTATCTTGTTTTGCGAATACAAAACAATGATACGCCGGCGGGAATTTCGAATTACGCCGGTGTATCTGTAGATGAGAATGAGAATCTGGCCCACAGTTTTTTTATGTGTAGTAGTACCTAATTTGATGAAGGTGGGCCACTACCCACCCAAACATAGATCCACAGCTTAATCATCATACTGTTAGTCTAATGGATTATTACATTCTCATGTGATGTTTTTGCTCTGTATATATGTGAACTACAGCATGGGTGCTTAACCTGTGGCCCTTCAGCTGTTGCAGAACTACATCCTATGAGGCATTGCAAGCTGTTTACGGTTACAAGCATGACTCCTGAAGGTAAAGGCATGATGGGAGTTGTAGTTCTGCAACAGCTGGAGGGCCACAGGTTGAGCACCCATGAAATACAGCAAGGGTGGCCAAAAATAGTCTGTTAGTTGCAAGACTGGTAAGAGATTTGAACACTGGTTGTAAGGTTCAGGAGTTGAACTTAAATTCAACTATAAATGTATTTAATGTCCAGCTAAATTATTTTTCTTTGTTTTAAAAAGTGCCGGGAGAAGTGGAAACCCCCATCAACCCCAATGCAAGGCTTCTTTAGAGATCTATCCTCAGTTTCTGCCTTGCAACAATCAGAGGAATTCAGAAAGGATTTCGTAAGCAGCCTTTAGAATTCTGTCAGGCACGGTACTTGCAGCAAATTCATGTACCTGTCACCGACAGATATTTGACTTTGTCCATGCTGCTACTTTAGAAGGAATGTCCACACTGCACACTCCTTCCACAGTAAATACCTGCCCTATCCTCCCCAGCGAAGGAGATCTAGGGGTGGGCAGAGACTCATAGAAAACTGGAATAGTTTTCCATGAAGTTTGATTGACAGTGCATGGGAGTGGGCTGATCCATAGCTGCTATTTTGTCCAATAGGGACTTTTCGAATCTGCCCACTGTTGTGCCCTGTCACTCAAAAGTGAAGCAGGCCTGATGGGGAACTAGTCTCTCTCGTTCCCTATCAGGTTCTGCCCACTAAATGGAAAGTAATTTCCCAAATATGGTTCCTGCAGACATGACAGCTTCCCAGCACAGGCATGGTCCAATCTGAGCACTGGCGTACCTCTGTATGCAGGGCTGATCCGCCTTATAGGCTCACTATGCAAGCCGCTTAGGGCCCGCAAAGCTGCGGAGGGCCCCCCCAAATTAATAGAGTCCCCGCCTGGTGAGAAGTCATTTTCGGCTTTAATGTAAGATGTCATTTCCGACAGCAGAACACCCCTCCCCCCAACTTTAATCTTTAATGTGACATGTCACTGTCGGCAGCCCAGCCACCCCCCACCCCCCGCTTCTCAACTTTAATGTGACATTTACATGTCATTTTGCTTAGGGCCCCAGAGAGGTCAGGATCGGCACTGTCTGTATGCCAGATCAGAGATGGTCCTTATTACTGCCAGTTTCCTAAATGGAAAACTGGTGTTAATTCTTTAAGAATTTGTCACTGTCACAGCAATAAATTCCAAAAGTGGCAGTAGTGGTGGATTTGTTATTGTCATATTCTAGCTATTGCCGCTAGCAATAATTATTGTGTGTAACTCGTGGTTGCAGGAAAACAAATTGTGCCATCTATAGTCGGCTTTACCCCTTTCTCCGCTCTCAATACTCCTGACACTTGTTTCCCCGCACTGTCTGCCCTGTTGCCCTGTCTCTATGTTTTGATCAATAACCTCTGTTGCCAATGCCATTACAAGGAATGTTAACCACTTTAGCCCTGGAAGCAGGCCCGGACTGGGACAAAAAATAGGCCCGGGCATTTTAGACTGAGCAGCCAACTTTTCCAGGGGCGGGGGGCGGTTGCGGTCTGTAGACATTTGCGGGGGTGGCTGGTGTCTGTCCTTCACACTGTAATGTGCAGGGACACACTGTGATATAAAGGGAACTGCACCGTAAAGGGGCACTGCAATGATTACAGTGCCCCTTTACAGTGCAGTCCCCTTTATATTACAGTGTTCCAGTCCTATTGTGGCCATACAATGCTACTATTGTCTGTCTCCTATTGTGCCCACACTGCCCAGTGATACTGACCTGCTCTCTTTTTGGTGCTGCGGTACAGTGTGGCTCTCTTTCTCTGGTGGTGCGGGTACAGCGTGGCTCTCGCTCTGGTGGTGCGGGTACAGCATGGCTGTCTCTCTGGTGGTGCAGGTACAGTGTGACTCTCTCACTGGTGGTGCGGGTACAGCGTGGCTCTCTCGCTGGTGGTGCGGGTACAGCGTGGCTCTCTCACTGGTGGTGCGGGTACAGCGTGGCTCTCTCGCTGGTGGTGCGGGTACAGCGTGGCTCTCACGCTGGTGGTGTGGGTACAGAAAGACTCTCTCGCTGGTGGTGTGGGTACAGCGTGGCTCTCTCGCTGGTGGTGCGGGTACAGCTTGGCTATCTCGCTGGTGGTGCGGGTACAGTGTGGCTCTCTCTCTGGTGGTGCGGTACATCGTAGCTCTCTCTCTGGTGGTGTGGTACAGCGTGGCTCTCTCTGGTGGTGCGGTACAGCGTGGTTCTCTGGTGGTGCGATACAGCGTGGCTCTCTGGTGGTGTGGTACAGCGTGGCTCTCTGGTGGTGTGGTACAGAGTGGCTCTCTGGTGGTGCGGTACAGCATGGTTCTCTGTTGGTGTGGTACAGCATTTCTCTATCAGGTGGTGCTGGGGCTATTAGTTCCCCCAGCACAGTGCTCTCTTTCGTTTTTCATGTCTCCTGTAGTGCTGCTACAAGCACTCCTCAGCTTGTTTTCGGTTTTCTCTCCCCCCTCCCAGCAGAGTGCATGCTGGGGAGTGTAGTCAGCTCCCTGCTGAGAACAAATGGGCCTATCTCTAAGACTACATTTCCCATAATGCCTCTCTAGTTACTTCCGATTGGTCCTCTGTTGTGGCCAATGGTGAGTGAAGAATAGGCAGGAAGCTTTCTCGAGTCCTCACATGTGCTGCCGACAAGAGAAGGGGAGGGGGCGAGCGGGGGAAAACGTCCTGACAGCAGCCAGCAGCTCTCCCCCTTGCCCCACCGTGCAGGACACCTTGGCTGGAGGTGGAGGAGGACTCCAACTGGGAGCAGAGAGCGGAACTATCCGCGCGGCTCTGAGAGGCTGAGCTGTGTGTGAGAGAGACACACAGCTCAGCCCATGCAGCCGAAAGTTCCATGGAGACACAGGCACGGCCGCATAGCGGCGAGCGGCGGCCACGGCCTGTGTTAACCATGTCCAGGCCATGATTGCCGCTTAAATCCCGCTGTGCGGCCTGAACAGCAACAAGCTACGGAGCGGGTGGCCCTGGTTGGGCCGGCCCACCGGGCATATGTTCGGTCTGCCCTATGGCCAGTCCGGGCCTGCCTGGAAGAATTTACCCCCTTCCTGACCGGAGCCCCCTTTTTTGCGATTCGGCACTGCATCGCTTTAACTGACAATTGCTAGGTCGTGCGACATTGCACCCAAACAAAATTGACGTCCTTTTTTTTCCACAAATAGAGCTTTCTTTTAGTGGAATTTGATGACCTCTGTGGTTTATATTTTTTGCACTATAAAGAAAAAAAAGAGCGACAATTTTGAAAAGAAAGCAATATTTTTTACTTTTTGTTATAATAAATATCCCCAAAAATATTTAGAAAAACAATTTTCTTTCTCAGTTTAGGCCGATACATATTCTTTTACATATTTTTGGTAAAAAAAATTGCAATAAGAGTATATTGATTGGTTTGTGCAAAAGTTATAGGCCTAGATTCACGTAGAGCGGCGTATCTTTTGGCCGGCGTAGCGCATCCCATTTGCACTACACCGACGTAACATAGTGAGGCAAGGCCAGTACTCACAAAGCACTTGCTCCGTAACTTACGTCGGCGTAGCGCAAATGGGCCGGCGTAACCCCGCCTAATTCAAAGTAGGCATGTAGTGAGCGGGCTACATTTAAATTAACCGTGACCCCATGTAAATGAGGGGCGTTCGTACGGCGCATGCGCGCGCATGCTCAGAATCATGTCGCAAATACTCCCTATGAAACGACGCCGGCTCAATGCTTTGGACGTGAACGTAACCTACGCCCAGCCCCATTCACGTACGCTTACGCAAACAACGTAAAATACGACGGCTGTTCCGTCGTCCATACCTTGCATGGGCTGCGCCACCTATAGAGGTGTTTTATCTTTACGCCGGCGTATGTCTTACGTAAACGGCGTAGCTTACTGCGACGGGCGTACGTACGTGAATCGGCGTATCTTGCTCATTTACATATTCAACGCGTAAAACCACGTACACACCCCTAGCGGCCAGCGTAAATATGCAGCCAAGATACAGCAGCGTAGGAGACTTACATTGGTCGTGTCTTGGCAACAGTGAGGCGTATCTCAGTTTAGGAATGCGCGCAAAGATACAACGGCGCTCATTCGGACTTACGACGGCGTATCTACTGATACACCTTCGTAAGTCTCTCTGAATCTGGCTATATGTGTCTACAAAATAGGGGATAGTTTTATGACATTTTTATTATTATTATTTTTTATTAGTAATGGCGGCGATCAGAAATTATCATGACTGCAACATTAGACGGACACATAGGACGCTTTTAACACTATTTTGGGACCATTGTCATTTATACAGCAATCGGTGCTATAAAAATGCACTGATTACTGTGTAAATGACACTGGCAGGGAAGGGGTTAACCACTAGGGGACGATGAAGGGGTTAAGTGTGTCCTAGGGAGTGATTCTAACTGTGGGGGGGGGCTGGGCTACAAGTGACACGACACTGATCACTGCTCCCGATGACAGGGAGCAGTAGATTACTGTCCTGTCACTAGGCAGAACAGGGAAATGCCTTGTTTACATAGGCATCTACGCATTCTTCAGCTTCTTGACACGATCGCGGGGCACCAGCGGACATCGATTCAGCAGGTCCCGCAGGCACGGTCACGGAGCCCGGAGTGCGTTCCCGCACGGCGGCAAATTCAAAGCAATGTTCAGGTATGTTGCTTTGCGCAGATGTGCCATTCTGCCGACGTATATCGGCGTTAGCCGGTTGGCAAGTGGTTAAAATATTGAAAAACTCCTTGGCAAGACCAAGTGTGCCAAGAAAAACTGATTTTTAACTATATTTAATATGGTCATTCATTTTGTGGATTCTTGCATTTTGAAATGTTTATTATCTGAATTTTTTTCACTATAGTTGCACTTTATTATATTAATTTTTTCACATTATTTTGCACTTTGCATACTTGTATTTGTACATGGCAGTGGATATTTGATATGGCAGGATACAGTATCAATGATTATCATGCGATTTTTACAGTCACACAATGTTTGTTTGAGATATTATTACTATTATTATTTTTACATATTGTTATAAGCTATACGCTTCTTCTACATTGACAAACATTTGTTTATGGTTATATGTTGCTTTTTTGATTTTGATGCACCCAATGCTTTTTTGGAGCTTTCTATGTAAATAAAGAATTTAAAAGGTTTTAAAAGCTCTCTTTAGTTTAAAATAATAATGTACATGGATCACTTACAGTGTCATTTTCTTTCTAGGACCTCTCTTTTTTTTCAAGCATGCTTTTTTACCAGACCGGAAGAGCATACACTCTGCAGCTTCCTTTCCTTATATTTAGCCTAACTACGAGGACTATGTACAGTATGACTCCTTTTGGTTCCATCCCGTTTAGGTGTTGATTTTCACAATCTCCTAACACCAAAATGTACTTTGTCACAATGAAAACATATTTGTGATTACGATACAATGAAAATAGATATTACTTAAAGGGGAGGTTCACCCTAAAAACGACTTTCTAGTATTACATTGGCCCCCCACATTAAAATACAATTATGCCTATTATGTTTTTTTGTATGCTGTACATACCTTAGGAACAGCTAATTCACCCGTGGCTTCCAGGTTGCGAGTCCCGCGGGAGTGGGCGTTCCTAACATGCTGGTGATTGACGTGATGACAAAAAACGAGCTCCCCCGTCGCGTAAGCTGCATCACGATTGGCGAAAGGAGCCGAACGGCGAGTCGGCGCTATACTACGCCTGTGCACCGCTGTTCGGCTCCTTTCGGCAATCGTGACGCAGCTTACGCGACGAGGGGGGAGCTCGTTTTTGGTCATCACGTCAATCACCAGCATGTTAGGAACGCCCACTCCCGCGGGACTCGCAACCCGGAAGCCACGGGTGAATTAGCTGTTCCTAAGGTATGTACAGCATACAAAAAAACATAATAGACATAATTGTATTGTAATGTGGGGGGCCAATGTAATACTAGAAAGTCGTTTTTAGGGTGAACCTCCCCTTTAAAGGGGTTGTAAAGGAAACATTTTTTTTTCATAATAAGCATCCTTTACCTGCAGACATTCCTCTTTTCACTTCCTCATTGTTGGTTTTTGCTCAGAAGTTGCTCTATTTCTTCTCTGTTCTGTTCACTTCCTGCTTGTCTGATTTTACTGACCACCGTGACGGGAGGGTTTACTGCGGTGGTCAGTAACCTGCTCACCCCCTCCTGGGAACTACATCTGTGCGGCAGGACGCTCTCTACGTGTTAGAGATTTCAAGGAGGTGTGAATTATTGGGCGTGCCACAATTCATACTGGGAAATGTAGTTCTTACATGAACGAACGATGCAAACCAGGAAGTGAATGAGAGAACAGAAACTAGAATGCCGGAGGTGATACAGATGAAGGAATCATTTACTCGTTTTTTAACAGAATCATTACACTATTCTGTCTGTCTACCTTGCAGACATTAATTTTAGGCAAAAAAATGTTTTCCTTTACAACTCCTTTAATCACTTCCCGAACAGCCGCTGCAGTTGTACTGTGGCAGGTTGGCTCTCCTGCGCGAATCGCCATCATTGTACGTCGGGCACATACACGCCGATCTAGGGGGATGCCATTCTCTAGCGGTGGAGCCAATCAGAGACAGAGAGGCAGAACAGGGATCTGCAAGTGTTAACAAACAGATCCCTGTTCTGTCAGGGGAGTAGAGTGAGATTGTCTGTTCCTAGTGATTAGGAACAGCGATCTCTCGCTACCTCCAGTCAGTCCAACCCCCCCCCAGTTAGAAAGCACCTCTCTAGGGAACATTTAACCCTTTGATCACCCCTAGTGTTAACCCCTTTCCTGCCAGTGTCATTTATAGAGTAATCAGCATATTTTTATAGCACTGATCGCTGTATAAATGTCACTGGCCCGAAAAAAGTGTCAAAAGTGTCTAATCTGTCTGCTGCAATGTCGCAGTCCCGCTAAAAAACGCAGATCACCGCCTTTACTAGTAAAACATAAATAAATAAATATTAAAAATACCATTAATCTGTCCACTATATTGTATACACAGTAACTTTTGCGCAAACCAATCAATATACGCTTATTGAAATTTTCTTTTACCAAAAATATGTAGAAGAATACATATTGGCCTAAACTGAGGAAGAAATTTGTTTTTTTTACATTTTTGGGGGGATACTTATTATAGCAAAAAATAAAAATGAATATTTTTTCAAAACTGTCGTTTTTTTTTTTTGTTTTTAGTGCAAAAAATAAAAACCATAGAGGTGATCAAAACCACCAAAAGAAAGCTATATATTTGGGAGAAAAAGAACATCAATTTTGTTTGGGTACAATGTTACAGAACCGCACAATTGTCATTTAAAGCTTCGCAAAAAATGACCTGGTCAGAAAGTGGGAAAATCCTTCTGGCTGAAGTGGTTAATGCATGTGCTACACTGTTTCTTTTTAAAAAGTGAGCCAAGTATGTAGTATGGAAACTGCAGAAGCCTTGTGATTCTGCTCTGATCATATCTTTTTGATGTTTATATCTTGTAATGTTGGAAAAAATGTTGTGTAATCCACCTACAGTATATGTCTGTCTCTGCCTGTTTTGTGCCAAGATCTAACTGCCAGCAGTATGGAGCCTCCTCTCTTAGCAAAAAAACAGCAGGCCTGGATGTAACCATGTGTGTGCCAGATGCCCCGTGGAGGGTAAGAACTAACGCTGCTTGCAAAGTTAGAAGTTTCATATGTATAAACATTTCAGCTATGTCTGCTTTCCTGCTGAATGATTCAAGTTCAAGTGCACTAGTGTTTTCCACATATAAGTCTCAGCTCACTGTAAGATGAGATTGTATAAGTGAGAGAGGTCAGAGTGAATCATGAAAAAGGTCACCATGTGAGAGTAAGATGTGGGCCAATAACCAGAGGTAGCAAGGAACTAAAGTCATCTAACAACGCAAGGACGGGTAAGCTGCAAAACTCAAAATATTTGTTTTTAGGTATAGATATTTTTAAGACCCCTTTCACACAGGCTTTCCGATCAGGTGCGCCTGTCAGTTTTTTAGGCGGACCTGATCGGACACTACGTTTACTCCTATGGGGCAGCGGATGTTAGCGGTGACATGTCCGCTGACACCCGCTGCTATCCGATTCGATCCTGTCTGCCAAATCCAGACAGGTGGAGACCCTATTTTCCATCCGTCTGGCTGATCGGATGGGATCAGATGAAAATGGACAGGAGGAGAGCGGGGCTCTGACAGGTCCGTCTCAGCAAAGTGAGTGTGAGTGAGTAACTTATATAGCGCTACAAATGCGAACTTAATCGCCTCAAGGCGATTGGCATCCAGAGTCGTACCGGTCTTTCAGAAGAGGTGGGTCTTTAGTTTTTTGCTAAAGGCCCAATGGTTTTCTTCCAAGCGGATGGTAGGCCTGACAGACCTGTCATCCACCTGCTCAGTGGGCATCAGCGGATCAATCCCCCGCTGAGCAAAGCGGAGTCTGCCTGGCGGACCACCCGTGTGAAAGGACACTTAGGGTCAATTTACACTACTGCAGCGTGACTTTGATGTGATTTACAGCACGATTATGTGGTATGACTTTGCATATTCTATGGGGTCACACCACAACTCTAGTGTGAACTACTGTAGGTCTCAAGGACATCTATAGAACACTCCAAGACAGCCTAAGTGGGCCCCAATTATGAATTCCTCATTATGTGTAAATGTAGAGTGAAGAGAGTCATCCCAATGCATATACTGTATGTATTGACTGGGCAGAGGAATTTCTTCTGCAATTTTGCCTTTGTAAGTTGCCATGCACTTTCAAAAGAAATATCTATGCTCAAACATTTCAGTTGAATAGTTCAGGTCAGTGATCAGAACTGGATATTTAGCTCTTTTTCAGCCATGTGAGTTTACCCCATATTGGCACCATACTGTATGTTCAATAACCTGTTTGCTTGCAGTTCCTGCTGTCTGCGTGTCCTTTTAGACACGGTTGATCGCAGATTGGGGTAAAGGGCCAATCACAGCGACCCTTTACCAAGGGATCAGCTGTCAGACTATGACCAAGGCCAAAGAGCTGTCCAAGGGTGTCAGGAACAAGATTGTAGACCTACACAAGGCCGGAATGGGCTAAAAGACCATCGCCAAGCAGCATGGTGAGAGGGTGACAACAGTCGGTGCGATTATTCGCAAATGGAAGAAGCACAAAATAACTGTCAATTTCTCTAGGTCTGGGGCTCCATGCAAGATCTCACCTTGTTGAGTTTCAATGATCATGAGGATGGTGAGGAATCAGCCCAGAACTAGACGGGAGAATCTTGTCAATTAACTCAAGGCAGCTAGGACCATAGTCACCAAGAAAACAATTGGTAAAACACTATGCCGTGAAGGACTGAATTCCTTCCTCGACTGAAGTTTGCTAATGGTGCATGTTTTATGAGTGGAATATAGATGTATATATTATATATTAAATAACCTGTGTTATAGCTTCATATGTTAGTGTGTGGGGATGTGTTTGTGAAATAAGCAATGTAACAAAACAGTGTAAAAACTGAAAGAAATTCTCCCACCCTCCCCGTCCTCGCCGCCAATGATGCGGTCACCGTGATGTGGCCGAGGCCGCGCTTGTGTAAAGCATCATTGAACGTCCAGCGGTGATCAAGGAATGCCGCCGTCACAGTGATGCTCCCTCTGGTGGCCAAAGATATATTGACCGCACAGTAGGAGAGCATGGTAAATGGGAGAATCGTGAATATGTTTCACGTCTCCCCACCGTGCCAGGAAGCCTAATTGAAGCCGGCACTCACCTGGGGGGGAGGAAGGTGAAGAAGTGACCATATAAATTCATTCACTGGAATCCAAAAATAAACATTTGTAGTACAATAGTTAGAAATGATCTGTTATATTGAATTATGTATTTCTTCAAAAGTTTAATTCAAAATGTCTTACTTTAAAGAGCTGTGGGCTTGTAGAGTATTCTAGTCCTTCATTAAAGTTGTAATGGGTATCCTAATGAGTTTGTTAAAACCAAATTTTGTCTTTTTGGGTTAATGTATTTAGACAATCCTTTCAGAAGGCAAGCATACAAGATGGATTTGTTAAAGGGGTTGTAAAGGTTTGTTTTTTATTTTCTAAATAGGTTCCTTTAAGCTAGTGCATTGTTAGTTCACTTACCTTTTCCTTCGATTTCCCTTGTAAATGTATTTTTTATTTGTTTTCTTTGTCTGAATTTCTCACTTTCTGTTCCTCCTCAGTAAGCTGTTCTGGCTGACTAAACACCGCTCGGATGATGGTGGCAAGTTTACCGAGGAGAAACAGGAAGTGAGAAATTCAGACAAAGAAAAAAAACATTTAAAAGAACAATCAAAGGAAAAGGTAAGTGAACCAACAATGCACTAGCTTAAAGGAACCTATTTATAAATTAAAAAAACAAACCTTTACAACCCCTTTAAGGCCTAAAGGGGTAGTGGCCTATAATCTAAATATACATTTTTGCTCATACCCAAACAATATTATCTTTCATAAACTGCCTCGATCCAAAACATATAATTGATCGAAAGCGGTGATAATGACTTTAGGCAGAAATTACTATTACAATACTCAATTGTATGCTATAACACAGCTCATATTTGGCTCTCATGCGTTGAAAGGGGGGAGGGGTGTTTAACCATGCCGCTAAAAAAAAACCTTGGGGAACCATCCCATTTTTATTTTTTTATTCAAGTTTGTGTTTATTTCAAATAAAATAAAGTCATTACAATAAAAACTGTAGGATAAAGTTACAATATATAAAATATTGAATATTGAAATGTATTAGGTCAAAAGCAAGAACTTATTCCAAGGAAAGAAATATCCACACAGATCTGATACTAAAACATAAACAATAGCAATTGCAAAAATTAAATAGGAGAGGATAAAAGAAAAAAAAAACGGGCGGAGAAGAGGAAATCTCCTCCTATCACCCCATCGCCCTCCTCATACCGGTATTATATTGAAGCATATTAGTATCGCTACCCAAGAGGTAATTAGCTATTTCATGTGTATAAACATAGTATGGTGAGGAGACCATCAAACCCCCCCAGACACCCCAAAGGGATCTAAGGCTGCATTCACACCTAGGCGTTTTCACGCCAGACGCCTGCTGCTATTGCAGCCTGCAATACGCTGGAGGGGTGATTTTACATTGTCAGCTATGGAGATGGTTCACATCTCCACGCCGAACGCCGAAACGCCTGAAGCTCAAAACAAGTCCCGGACCTTTTTTTCAGGCGGCTTTTGGCGTTCGGCCATAGCCGACAATGTTGATCACCCCTCCTGTGTATGTATTTACCGCGTTTTGTCGCGGCAAATCGCGGGACAAAACGGCGCAATTTGTCGCGGGCAAATCGCGGTAAAATACGCCGCGTTCAGGTGTGAATGCAGCCTAACTGTGTCTGAAGGAATAGGAAGGCCCCCCACCCAACTCTGAATTAAACATTACGTGCCCCCCGGTATAGATAATAAAAAAGAGGAGGGTCAAGTTTTTGCAAAATCAAACATATTTTTCCATGTCAGGATTAACCTATGAACTAGAAGTGATGCACATTCTATTTTTAAATCATTGCAACTGCTTTAATGTACTAACCCCAAGAACCTTAAATTGTTTAAAACATGTGAATAGTTATCCATTTTGTAGGCTCTATGCACACTGGCTTAAGAATCGCTACTTCTACAGGAGTTTTGTGTTCAGCTCAATGTTATCCTATGTGTCCATGCACATTAGGATGATTTCAGGCATTTTTTGAGCTCAACATTTAGAGGCAGGAAAAAAAACCTTTCTGGTTTGCGCTTCTGACAGAAAAAAACACAAAACTCTCCCAAACCTGTCTAAACTTTGTACAAAAAAACGCTCTGTATGATTCTTTTTCTCTGCCGAGTGAACTGGAGTTTTTTTAAGCCCATGGAGCCTTACTTTGTTTTAATAAAAGTACCTTTGTTAACATCCAGTCAGGTGTCATGAGCACATATCTTTAACATATGACTGTGGACATTTTTGGTACATAGTGGCCATGAGCGCTGTGGTTTTTGGTTCTTTTTAATTATGGTTCGCCACTCCAAGTGACTTTCTACAGCAGCTGTGGATTACATGTACAATTGACACATAAGGGATGAGAGATTTAGCTCCAGACCTTTTGGGATTGTGATTTACTGGCCAGAGATGCACTACTTTGATGTGGTTGGTCATTATATGCAATCCCAAGAATTCCTGAAAACATTTGCTAGAAGTACGTCAGGGTATAATGCAGTGTGCAATGTGGTTAAATTAGAATCTACAGTTGCCTTACCGTTTCGCTTGATTTGACTATAGGTCCAAGTCTGAAGCCTCGTACACACGACCGAGGAACTTGACGGGCGAAACACATCGTTTTCCTCGTCGAGTTCGAGTTCCTTGTTAGGCTGTCGAGGAACTCGACAAGGCAAGTTTCTCCATTCTCGTCGAGGAAATAGAGAACTTGCTCTCTTTTTGGCTCGTCTAGTTTCTCGACAGTTTCCTCAACGAAAATGTACACACGACCGTTTCCTCTGCAAAAAATATCTCCCAGCAAGTTTCTTGCTGGTTTTTGCCAAAAAAACTTGGTCGTGTGTACGAGGCCTGAGACATTTACTGTAAATGCTTGAAAAAAAAAAAATTGTATGGTGATCATAGTAGTTACAGCTTAGATACATGAACATCCATTTGGTGGAAGCTTTTTTTCATTGCATATGTAAGAAGTTATTAAACATGGCTTTTAAACCGTATTACTGTATATAGTCTGACCTTTTTTAAGGACAAAATACAATCAGTATACAGTAAAACGCCCTTCTTAATATTGACATTTTCCTGTATTTTTGATCTGCTGCTGCTTGAGGAAATGGTCCATAGTCCTTTCATTCATTCTCTAAATATACTCTATGAGATGGTGTGTCTATTTTTAAACTTTAATTATATATAGCAATATGGTAGCTTTTGTTCTCTATGCATGTGCTTTTAAAGAATCATCAGTAACAATCTTAATAGCAGATAAAATAGCAGGCTTACGGCATTTAAGGAATTCCAGATGCATCTGAAAGGAGTTGTCAATTTCATTTATTTCATTGTATTTGACAGTCGTGATTAATAGCAGTTGCCAACCTCATCACCTTAGAAGTCACTGACACCTGTTGCCTTGTTGTAATGGAAGCAATCATCAGCTAAATGCAAGCATCACATAACATGGTAGCTTGAACACTAAAGCACAACACATTGCGATCTGAGGGTGGCCACCTGTCTCAAGTCGAATCCATGAAAAATTGTAGTTCATACCTGGAAGCCTTGAGTGATGATGTTTATTTTTACTTGTAGTCGTTAGTTTGCCTTTACCAACACAATAGATGATCCATTCACTATACAAAATATACATAAAGTGTATCAAGATCTCCCATTTTGTGTATATTACAACAATAATCAAGAACATATAGCTTTCAGTGGAATATTAGCCTATATAATTGTTCCTATTGATTCTCTTGACATACATATTTGGTTTGAACTTAGAACATACAAGGTTTCTTTCTAGTCCATGTTAACAGATGATTAATAAAAGCCACGCATACATTGGAGGCAAGGAAGCCACCAAAGGACTCAAACTGTGTTATTTTAATTGAATCTTCTTTCTAGGATGTCTGCTTGTTAAGGATATTTTAATTCTATAACATTTTCTTAGAAATACAGTTTTCCTATAAACATGTACAGCATTACAAAGTATTATAAAGATATTATTCACTGTGCTTTTTCAAAATTCATTAGGAGCATGGTTGGCTTAAAGCTAAACTTCAAGAACATTTTAAAACTACCCTTGCAGCGGAGATCCCCCTGTTCTGCAAGGCAAAAAATGCTAATTTTTTAGAGAAGTGTGTGAATAAAGAAGTTAAACTTACCCTATCCCTTGCTCCCCCGGCAGCCTATGCTTTCTTTTTAATATTCTTTAAAAAGTATACTGCGCTATTATAATCTAGATTGGGCAGCTGCAAGCACCACAACTTGACATATCGTTGTGCAATAGTACAGGAAAAGTAAAGTGCTGTGCTATATATAACCCGTGATGTAAAGTACATTGTGGCAAAACATCAACAATAAAATATATATCAAACACATGTTGTATCTTAACCATTTGCCGACCAGCCGCCATCGTTATTTGGCGGGAGGTCTGCTCTCCTGTGCAAATCGCCATAACTGATCGGTGGCTCGTGCAGGAGCAATAGGGGGCGGGCGAGCATGCTCGCAGCTTGCCCGCAGTTCGGGCAGGCTCCATGTTCGCTGGCGACCGGCGATCACCTAGTACAGAGACCAACCTATCTGGTTTATTTAGTAAGCCAACAAGCGATGTTTGTATATTTGAGTACTTCATAGCCAACAATCAGATTGTATCTTTCATTCCTCTAACTTTAGTAAATTGTAATCTGATAGATGTATAGGGATCAATTCATTTTTGCACACCAATTGGCACATTCAAACATTCACCCTGGCTTGTGTTGATGTGCTGAATCAGCCCCTGTTTATGTTTTCTGGTTTAGTATAATCAGGGCTTTTTTTCAGGGGCAACTCAGTTCCACCACCTCTGGCTCAAACCCTTTGGTGCCCGCTCACCACAATCACTTGTAAACACAGAATTCTGGTTTCTGTGTTTACAAGTGACAGCTCTACACACTGGGCCAGATTCATGTAGATTTGCGGCGGCGTATTGTATCCTGTTTACGTTACGCCGCCGCAAGTTTCCAGCATAAGTGCTTGATTCACAAAGCACTTGCGTGTAAACTTTTGGCGGCGTAGCGTAAAGCCGTCCGGCGCAAGCCCGCCTAATTCAAATCTAAATAGCACACTTAACTTTACAACGGGAAAAACCGACGTAAGAGAATGCGACTAACGTGCGTACCTTCGTGGATCGCCGTAAACAGCTAATTTGCATACCCGACGCTGGAAAACGACGCAAACTCTACCCAGCGGTCGCCGGAGAATTACACCTACGATCCGAAGGCGTACGAAGCCGTACGCCTGTCGGATCTATGCCAAAAGCCGTCGTATCTTGGTTTGAGGATTCCAAATCAAGATTTGATGCGGCAAATTTGAAAATACGCCGGCGTATCAGTAGATACGCCGGCGTATTTCTGTTGTGAATCTGGCCCTCTGTGTGTAACCCCCTGAACTCTGCATTCTGTATGTAATGCAATCCTGGTATTTAATGCCCCTTTAAGACCCTTCTACTGTTTTTGAAATCTGAATGGGGTCGTGGTTGAGTTCCTGCACCTATTTTATGAGAAAAAAAGCTCTGAGTATAATGCCTTTGTCTCTGCTCCTGGATGTTTAATTTATCTCAGATCTTTATAGTAATATAATCCTTGCTCTATCCTTTATTTGCAAAATGACCACCAGTTCGTGACAATAAATAGAAAAACCACCAGTGGAATATTGTACCTGACATTACCTTATTTTCCAAACTGTCTTTGTATTTTTGTACTTACATTTCTAAGATTGTTGGCTTTTTTTTTCTGTGACAAAAAACACCCATACATCTGACACCCTCATATGACACTGCCAGTCCACTCTTTTACTTTCTGTACTTGCCAGCAATTTTTACACTGACACTATTCACCACAGTGCTAATCATTTGTTAATTTCTCAAAACAGCAGACCATTCTGCATTTCGTTATACTTGACAGCAAACCTGAAGCTTGTTAAATTGTTGCCTTTTTTCTCTGTGACAAAACCTTCTTCTAGCCTTCTGCTTTCTAACCATTTCGTGTTACACTATTAATTTCCAAATTGTTTGCAGAGCAGACTGGCGGCTGCTTGGCCATCCTGCATATTGATGTTCTTGGTAGAAAATCTGACTTTTTGGCTCTTCAGTAAATGGTTTGTTGTAAGCTAGCACCTACTGAAAAGTTGAACACCAAGTAGCAATTCTACACTTTACATGCGTACCTCCCCCTACCAAAACACTAACATTTCTGTATAAAAAACGATAAAATAAAATCTACTTAAGAATACCCTATGTCCTTGAGTGTAGTGTATTTACTATATTCAACTTTGTGTTAGTATAATAATTTCATTAATTATTCCTGCAGTTTTCACATAATTGATGTGTTTCAAGGTCATCCCCTCCCTATTGCAAGTCCTATTACACTTTGCTGAAAGTAACACTTTCTAGTTTAATTTGCCTTAAAGCGTTTTTTAACCTCAACATTTCATATTCACATTACAGTATCTCACAAAAGTGTGTACAGCCCTCACATTTTTTGTAAATATTTTATTATATCTTTTCATGTGACAACACTGAGGCCCCATACACACCATAGAATCCATCCGCAGATAAATCCCAGCAAATGGGTTTCAGCGGATAGATCCTATGGTGTGTACACGCCAGCGGATCTTTATCCGCGGATAAATCTCCCCTGGGATGGATTTCCAGCAGATGAATATTTGCTGACATGCTCAACAAATCCATCTGCTGAAGTCCATCCCAACGGATGGATCCGCTCGTCTGTACAGACTCACCGGATCCATCCGTCCAAAGGGATTCCCCGCACGCGTCGTAATGATTTGAAGCATGCGTGGAATTCCTTATATGACAGCGTCGCGCCCGTCGCCGCGTCATAATCGTGGCGACGGCGCGACACGTCATCGCCAGAGGATTTCCGCGCGGATTTCAATGCGATGGTGAGTACACTCCATCGCATAGAAATCTGCGGAAATCTTTGAGAGGATTTATCCGTGGAAACGGTCCGCTGGACCGTATCCGCGGATAAATTCTCTCGTGTGTATGGGGCCTGAGTTGTAGAGGACTCCAGTGGCAACCTGTGAAGCTCTGGTGAACTCCATGCCCAAGAGGTTTAAGGCAGTGCTGGAAAATATTGATGGCCACACAAAATATTGACACTTTGGGCCCATTTTGGACATTTTAACTTAGGGGTGTACTCACTTTTGTTGCCAGCAGTTTAGACATTAATGGCTGTGTGTTGAGTTATTTTGAGGGGACAAAAAATTTACACTGTTATACAAGCTGTACACTCACTACTTTACATTGTAGCAAAGTGTAATTTCTTCAGTGTTGTCACATGAAAAGATATAATAAAATATTTACACAAATTTGCGGGGTGTACTCACTATTGTGAGATACTGTATGTGCCTGCTGTACCATGTACTTGTATAAAAATGTATCCTGTTCTCTTTGTATTGCTTCCTTTGTGTGAAATCCCTGGTGTTTCTGCCAGTCCCTCTGCTTTCCTATTTCAAACTAGGTATAGAAGCACATCCTTCCCAGCATGGTCAGTTCTCTAGCTATGCTGGAAACTCAGCCTGCTCTCTTCCAATGAGCAGACTTGTCCTGACATGCCTCCCCTGCACATCCATTCACTAGAAAGCTCAGTGTGCTGCTGCGTCTCTTCCCCCAGCTCTTATGCAGCCGAGAAGAGAGGGAAAGTAACGTATTTATAATATTATTTTATATCTATATGCAAATGTTTTGCCTTTCATTTCTTTTTTAAACTGAATGGGTTGTTTCACAAGGTTATCATTTACAATCACTTTAAAGTGGGGGTTCACCCTAAAAACTATTTTCTAACATTACATTGACATGACTCTCGACAATGACAGTATGCCGTTTTTTTTTTTTGCTGTACATACCTCGTACAGCTATTTTCTTCCCTGGCTTCCAGGTAGTGAATCCCACGGGAGTGGGCGTTCCTATCGAGCAGGTGATTGACGCAATGACAAAAACTACCTCCCCCCGTCGCATAAGTAGCGTCACGAGTTGCCGTAAGAAGCCGAACGGCGGTGCGCAGGCGCCGTATAGCGCCGACTTGCCGTTCGGCTTCTTTCGGCAACTTGTGACACTCCTTATGCGACGGGGGGGGGGGGGGTAGTTTTTGTCATCACGTCAATCACCTGCTGGATAGGAACGCCCACTCCCACGGGATTCACTACCCGGAAGCCAGGGAAGAAAATAGCTGTACGAGGTATGTACAGCAAAAAAAAACGGCATACTGTCATTGCCGAGAGTCATGTCAATGTAATGTTAGAAAATTGTTTTTAGGGTGAACCCCTGCTTTAACAATGCCTGCTTGCAATGGACATAAAAAAAAAAAGTAAAAACATTTTTGAAAAGAAATACTACTGGCATGAATTATGTTCTGTTATGGTTGTTATGGAAATACCTACTTTACTGTAGCATCCACATTTCTTTAGATCCACTCGTATCTATCTCATGCATTTGGATATCTGAAAGGTTTTCTACCTAAAGCATATAATGCATTAAGTTAAACAAAAACCTTTAGCCTTTACAACCACTTTAAGCTGATAATTAAGGGTTTCATTTTTTTCCTTTTATGGGAAAAAAATAAGAGTTGGTGTTTTTCCCTCCTTATGGTACTTTTAATACTGAACTTGAGCATCTATTATTGTCAAGTAGGAATTATGTTATTTTCACATTATAATGTATATATTGTGTAATATGAAGTTTGATAGAATATTGTGTCTTTTTTTTTGGTCATTTGGACACCACATTTAAGTAGCTGTTTTTGTTAATGGGGACCAATTTCACAATACAATTTATGTATATTGCTATTTGAGTTGTTAAAAATATGTTACAGTGAGTACAGTTTAACCTCGGATTACGAGCATATTCCGTTCCAGGAGTATGCTCGTAATCCAAAGTGCATATCAAAGCGAGTTTTCTCATTGAAGTCAATGGAAACGAAAATAATTTGTTCCGCATGGACTTCAATGGGATGCAATACCGAATGCGACCAGATGTGAGGAGGTGTCAGAGAGCGCCGAAAACGGCTGAAAAGGCCCGAGGACACTTCAGCTCGTTTCATGCGCGCCAGTACCTCAGGCCAAATGAGGTACTGGAGGCCAATGTTCGGCTTCTCTCGGCTCCAGCGCCCCCATACCTCAGGCCAAATGAGGTACTGCAGGCCTATTTTAGGCTCTGCTCAGCTTCTGCGCCCCCATGCCTCAGGCTAAATGAGGTACTGCAGGCCTATTTAGCTTGAATTCTGCTTGTCTTGCGAGTCAACACTCGCAAACCAAGTCCGAATTTAAAAAAGAAAGTTGCTCGCAAATCAAAACGCTCTCAAACCAAGTTACTCTTAAACAGAGGTTCCACTGTAGGATTATTTGGAACATGGTGATTCTTTGGTTCTATGTAAATACAGCATTTCTCCTCTGTTTCCTAACTCCCTTTTCCCTCCAATGATACCCCAGCTCTTAATAAGTATGATAAGGGATGTCTTAACACCAAAAACAACATAGTAATAGTACATTTTATATACCATGATGTAGTAACTGTAGCTTATATATTTGCACTATTTATTGTGCACACTCTTCAAAAGCTTCTGAGAATGGTGTCAAATGAAACCTTATAGTTATGTCTCATTGTTTACAATATAGTGCACACTCTAGATGCTTAGAAGGTCCAAATTTTGCACACAGCTTGCATTAGCTAATAAATTCAAAGAGACCATTCACTCCTTTACTGGCATTTAAATACTGACAAAGCTCACAGTCAGTTCTTGCTAATCATGGATGAGCTCAGGAGTGTTCAGACCCAGTCCTAACCCATCTGAGCTATCCCACCAGGAAGCTGTCACTGCAAACCGCCAATCACAAGCAGTCAAGGCATTCCCTGTCCCACAAATGCACCTATACAAGGGCAGGGTATACATGCAGCTGCAGGGAAGGTCTGGCCCTTAGGATTGGAGGTGTGCAGTGACAGCTTTCTGTTAGGATAACTCAGGTGGGTGTGGGCTAAGATCTGAATGTGCCTGAGCTCATCCCTAGTGCCAATGCACTCAAAAGTCACTCCTCACATTAGTGACTGGTAGAGAGTCAAAGTCACAGTGAAAGCATAGTGATACCTCTATTTTTATTGAGAGAGTTCACAGTCCCTTCAGTCATGCACAGTAGATCCATTTTCCCTGGTGATCCAAGCTATGCCAATGCTCTCAGTGCTGCATGGAACGTGTCATCGTCCTTCTACTGCTCTCTAAGGCCTCGTACACACGATAGGTTAACCAGAGGACAACGGTCTGAAGGACGCGGTGACGTTAAACACAACGACGTGCTGAAAAAAATGAAGTTCAATGCTTCCAATGCGTTGACTTGATTCTGAGCATGCGCAAGTTTTTAACCAATGGTTTTGCATACTAACGATCGGTTTTGACCTATCGGTTAGCAATCCATCGGTTACATTTTAATGCAAGTTTGCTTTTTTTTAACCGAAGGTTAAATAACCTATGGGGTCCACACACGATCGGTTTTGACCGATGAAAACGGTCCGTCAGACCGTTGTCCTCTGGTTAACCTATCGTGTGTACGAGGCCTAAGCTGCACACATGTTGTTCTCAGGGCCACAAAGAATGCCTCCCTTGGGTCTCAGCTTCCCTCAGGCTCAGTCTGATCCCACCAGTCCTTCTCCCACAGATAAAACATGCTTTTTTCTCAGTCTATTAATAAAGAAGAGAAACATTTCTCAACTTTTCCTCGGATAGTATAAAAAATGATAATAATTGGATTAATAAAATCTCATTAAATTCACAGAGACAGAATACACTTTGAACTTCCCCACTAGATGCCTGCACTCATATGCAGTATCCAAGTGAAACAAATCTATGCAGCTCCTTAGTGTTCCAATTTCCCACTATCCATTGCATTTCAAAGGTTCAATCCTCTTTATTAGGAGAATCCCTGACGAAGGTTAAGCAAACAGGAGTGGGAAGATAACATGGACTTACCATTGTTTTTATTAGGGTTGTACATTTTGGTTTTGTCATTGTGTCTGTTTCTTTAACATGAATTTAGTACATTGCATTCCTGTAAACAATATATGAATAATTCTATGCATGTGGTTTCTTGGAATACAGTATATGAATAATGGGGGATGTCACTAAGTGGAATGCAATTTTTCACTTATTGAAATAATGCCAGTCTGCTATAATTGTTCACAAGAGACACATATGTCAGATACAATAAAGAATAGGTGCAGGAACTCACCCTCTCCGGCCAACCCCCCCCCCCCATAAGCACACCTAATCCCAGCCCCCAACCACACTCTCCTTAGGGTAGAGAAATAAAGTGGCACCAAATAATGGTATGAAGATAAGGCTTAGAACTGCGTATTGCACAAGGCACATGGTTCAGGAATATGTTACATACAAAGTACAGGACTCAGGAGTGCATAACACCCAGGGGTCAGGAGTGTGTATTGTACAATTGTGAGAAGTGCATATCACACAGGGCACAGAAAAAAAATCAGCAAGAGGGACAGTACTTACGTTCAAAGGAAAGCATCCCTTGTGCTCAGGAATATGCAACATGCAGCCCTGTGTATACAGTGCAGGGGTCAGGAATAAGTAACATATAGCCATATGTACAGGGTACAGGGGTCAAGAATAAGTACCATATAGCCCATCACACAGAGTGCAGTGGTAAAACGTAAAGTGTCTTGAACAAGTATTCATACCCCTTGAACGTTTCCACATTTTGTCATGTTACCACCAAAAACTTAAATGTATTTTATTGGGATTTTGTGAGATTCACCGACACAAAGTGGCACATAATTGTGAAGTAGAAGGAAAATTATAAATGTTTTTCAAACTTTTTTTTACAAATAAATATGTGAAAAGTGTGGTGTGCATTTGTATTCAGTCCCCCTGAGCCAATACTTTGTAGAACCACCTTTCGCTGCAATTACAGCTGCCAGTCTTTTTGGATATGTCTTTATCAGCTTTGTACATCTAGAGAGTGACATTTTTGCCCATTCTTCTTTGCAAAATAGCTTAAAGCGTAGCTCCACCCTAAAGTGGAACTCCCGCTCATCGGAACCCTCCCCCCCTCCGGTGTCACATTTGACACCTTTCAGGGGGGAGGGAAGTGCAGATACCTGTCTAAAGACAGGTATTTGCACCCATTTCCGGCCACACAGTCTGCGGGTAGACTGCAGGCAGGACGTCGGATCCCGTCCACCCCGTTGTGTTCTGGGAAACACTCGGCTCCCAGAACACATCGGGAGCCAGTCAGCACGGCGCAGCGCAACTCGTACATGTGTCGTAGGTAACTGGGCAGTGAAGCCGGAGCACTTCACTTCCTGGTTCCCTCACTGAGGATGGCGGGAGGGCAGCAGAGTGACGAGTGATCGCTCGTCCTCTGCTGCGGACGGCGCTGGACTCCAGGACAGGTAAGTGTGCTGACATTAAAAGTCAGCAGCTGCAGTATTTGTAGCTGCTGGCTTTTAATATTTTTTTTTCAGCGGACATCCGCTTTAAGCTCTTTCAGATTGGATGGAGAACGGCTATGAACAGCAATTTTCTAGTTTTGCCACAGATTCTCAATTGGATTTAGGTCTGGACTTTGACTGGGCCATTCTAACACATGAAAATACTTTTATCCAAACTATTCCATTGTAGCTTTGGCTGTATCTTTAGGGTTGTTGTCTTGCTGAAAGGTGAACCCCCGCCCCAGTCTCAAGTCTTTTGCAGACTCTAACAGGTTTTCTTTTAAGATTGCCCTGTATTTGGCTCAATCCATCTTCCCATCAACTCTGATCAGCTTCCCTGTCCTTGTTGAAGAAAAGCATCCCCACAACATGATGCTGCCACCACCACGTTTCAGGGTGATGTACAGTGTTAATTTTTCCCCCACATATAGCGTTTGGCTTTTAGGCCAAAAATAAAAAATTTGGTCTCATCTGACCAGAGCACCTTCTTCCACATGTTTTCAAACTGTAAAAAGGACTTTTGGCTTTCTTTCACCAATGGCTTTCTTCTTGTCACTCTTCCACAATGGTCAGATTTGTGGAGTGCACGACTAATAGTTCTCATGTGGACAGATTCTCCCACCTGAGCTGTGAATCTCTGCAGCTCCTCCAGAGTTACAAAGGGTCTCTTGGCTGCCTCTCTGATTAATGCTCTCCTTGCCCAGCATGTCAGTTTAGGTGGACAGCCATGTCTTGGTAGGTTTGCAGTTGTGAGATGTTCAAAGCTTGGGATATTATTTTTATAACCTGGCCCTGCTTCAAACTTCTCTACAACTTTATCCCTGACCTGTTTGATGTGTTCCTTGGCCTTCATGATGTTGTTTGTTCATTAAGGTTCTCTAACAAACCTATGAGGGCTTCATAGATCAGCTGTATTTATACTGAGATTACACACAGGTGGACTCTTTTTACTAATTAAGGGACTTCTGAAGGCAATTGGTTCCACTAGATTTTAGTTAGGGGTATCAGGGGTAAAGGGGGCTGAATACAAATGCACGCCACACTTTTAAGATATTTGTTTGTAAAAAAAAAAAATTAAAACCATTTATCATTTTCCTTCCACTTTACAATTATGTGCCACTTTGTGTTGGTCTATCACATAAAATCCCAATATAATACATTTACGTTTTCGGTTGTAACATCAGAAAATGTGCAAAATTTCAAGGGGTATGAATACCTTTTCAAGGCACTGTATATGTAATATGTAGTCCAGCATTCAGAATGCAGGGCTCAGGAGTATGTAACACAACACCCACTGTACAGATTACAGCATTCAGGGGTACCATCCAGAGGCCTTTAATATGTAACATACACTGTAAAATATATGTAACATCCATTACAGCATACAGAGTATAGTGGTTCTTGAGTATATAATGTACAAGGTATGTTACAAAATTCTCACCACTGCACCCTGCATGCTGTGCCATATATTACATACTCTAGGTCACTGAACTCTGTATGCTTTACTGTCCCGCCGTAAATTTCCCCGGTCTTCCCCAAGCAACCCCCCCCCCTTCCCTCAAGTATCCCCCCTAAAGTAACCATCAAGTTCTCACCTCTGCAAACCTCTTTGCGTCCTCTATCCACAATTTGCCTCTGCAACCCTCATCCACAGCTCACCTTTTTTCCCCTGTCCACAGTTCAACTCTGCACCCCTATTCACAGTTAATCTTAGACCCCCCCATCCACAACTCACAGCTCTCTTCATTGCACAGATTTACCCCTCCCACACTTTCCCAGTTCTCCTCTGCACACATTTCCCAAACCCCCACTTTCACAGTTCTCTCTGCACAAATTCACTCTCCCGAAAGCTCTTCCCCTCCCCCCTTTTTAACAGCTCCCTTTACCTCTTCAGGAAAGCCACCACCGCTGTATATGGTATGCGCAGGCTCTTTTTTTTTTAAATCAGCATAGAAGCCGATTGGTTTCTATGCACCAGCTTTTGCACTCTCCAATTTAAGTAAATAAACCCCACTGTGTGCCTGTGACTAAGTGAAAATATAGACATTTCCATCAATCACCAGCAGCAACTACCTATCCTTGCAAACACTCAGTGATCTGTCTATAATCTGCTACATGACGGTCTAACAAACTGTAGGTGTGTTTGTGCTTCAATGTAAATATAGACATTTTCAGCGATCAGCAGTACCTAGCGCTCCCTCTGTACACTCTCTGATCTTTCTCTAACCACTTCATGTCTTCTCCAATATGTAATAAACAAAGGTTACTGGGAACTATGGGGTAGATCCACAGTCAGCGGCTCATTATTCCGCCGGGCGTAGCGTATCTAAGATACACTACGCCGCCGTAACTTAATTATTTTTTTTCAAATCCACAAAGAATTTGCGCCGTAAGTTACGGCGGCGTAGTGTATCTTTGGCAGCGTAATAGCGCGGCATTCAAATCTCTGTGATGGGGGCGTGTTTTATGTAAATACGTTGTTACCCGACGTAAACAACGTTTTTTTTTAACTGCGCATGCGCCTTCCGTGGGGGTATCCCAGTGCGCAGGCTTGAAATGAATCCGGAACAAGCCAATGTTTAAGACGGTGACATCATTCTGTGCAAATCACTATTCGTGAACGACTTACGCAAACAACGTAAAAAATTCAAAATGCGAGGCGGGAACGACGGCCATACTTAACATTGAGTACGCCTCATAACAGTAGCTTTAACTATACGCCGGAAAAAGCCGAACACAAACGATGTAAAAAAATGCGCCGGCCAGACGTACGTTCGTGGAATGCCGTAACTAGCTAATTTGCATACTCAACGCGGAATTTGACGGAAACGCCACCTAGCGGCCGCTGAAAAATTGCATCTTAGAGATGCCGTCGTATCTTGTTTTGTAGATACAAAACAAAGATACGATGCGCAAAATTAGAAATTATGCGGCGTATCAAGAAATACGCCGGCGTAATTCTTTTGTGGATCTGGCCCAATGACTTTTACAGGGAGGGAGGCTGACACATACGAAAATACCCATGTTTGGCTTTTTTACATCACATGACCACAGTTCAAAGGCCAGGAAGTGCATTATTGGTAATTGGTTGCTACAGACATTAGTTCACCATTTTTTGAGCCGCAAATTACACGGATTTAGCTCAAATTCATGTTTGACCTGAACCTAAAGCTCATTTCTAGTGAACTTTTCAAACAATGGCATTATAAAGTGCTATATTATCTCATAGCCTAGAGCGAGGATGTGTCGTTTGTATGTTTTTGCTGCGTCATTTATTTAGAACTTTCTGTTTATCTAAAATCCTGATTGACATATCCACTCATCTCTCCAAACATTAGTTAATTGAGCATTACATATAATTATTATTTCTCAGTCTAAAGATTCTTTAAAGCAACTTTTATAATTGGGTAATTAGACTAAGACTATTGTAATAATTGGAGGGCTGTAACCGGAGCAAGGAAAGACTAACATAGTGTAGATAATTCAGTTATTTCTTGATGATTTCCTTTGTTTATCATGTTCCATTAATTTTCCATTTCAAGGATATGGCTTTGTCTGTGGTATGTTTCATTCAGTAAGTTTGCTTCATTTTGTCCTTTCATTTACATGGTCACCATGTTCAGATATTATATCCTTTTTCATAAAATATTATATAATCGAATCTGAGAGCACTTAAATGTATTAACTATGACGGTAGAAATGAATTTTACAAGGTTTCTTCCGTTTAATTAAAACCAGGCACTTTGTATTATAGTCATATTAGTGTTCGCCTCATCATTGCAAGGTAAGAGATGAAGTTTCCACTGCATTGTTGGAGCTGTTTGTTAGATTTAATTTCATCATAGTGTAGGCGTTTTTTATTTCAGGGTATGTGGCTTTAGTGTACTTTGACATTTAAGAACAATTAAATCACAGGTGACATGAATTGGAATGAATGCATGAAACTAGAACACATTCCTAATACTTTAATTAATACTCTTTTTGTTTGTCCTCATGTACTTGTTTGTGCATGATTCTCTATTTATTTTATTTTATTTGAAAATAAAAAAAAACATTGTTTAGTAAAAGTCGCGCAAGCATATACAGTGCCTTGCAAAAGTATTCACCCCCCTTGGCCTTTTACATATTTTGTTACATTACAGCCTTTAGTTCAATCTGAATTATATGTGATGGATCAGAACACAATTGTCTAAGTTGGTGAAGTAAAATTAGAAAAATATATAAAATAAAAAACTCATAATTGGCATGTGCGTATATATTCTCCTCCTTTGTTATGAAGCCCATAAAAAAGCTAGTCACATAATTAGTGAAATGATGTCCACCTGTGTTCAATCTAAGGCCCCGTACACACGACCGAGTTTCTCGGCAGAATTCAGCCAGAAACTCGATGGGAGACGTATTCTGCAGAGAAAACCGGTCGTGTGTACACTTTTCGCCGAGGAAACCGACAAGGATTTTGTCGGGCCAAAATGAGAACATGATCTCTATTTCCTCGTTAGTCAATGGGAAAATTTGGCTCGCCAAGATCCTCGGCGGCTTCACAAGGAACTCGACGGGCAAAATGATGTTTTTTGCCCGTCGAGTTTCTTGAACGTGTGTACGGGGCCTAAGTGTCACATGATCTGTCATTACATATACACACCTTTTTGAAAGGCCCCAGAGGCTGCAACACCTAAGCAAGAGGCACCACTAACCAAACACTGCCATGAAGACCAAGGAGCTCTCCAAACAAGTAAGGGACAATGTTGTTGAGAAGTAAAAGTCAGGGTTAGGTTATAAAAAAATATACAAATCTTTGATAAACCCTAGGAGCACTATCAAATCTCTCATAACCAAATGGAAAGAACATGGCACAACAGCAAACCTGTCAAGAGACGGCCACACACCAAAACTCATGGATCGGGCAAGGAGCTGCAGATTAACCCTGGAGGAGCTGCAGAGTTCCACAGCAGAGATTGGAGTATCTGTACATAGGATGACAATAAGCAATACACTTGCCAAAAAGCCCAGAGTTGGGCTTTATGGCATAGCGGCCAGAAAAAAAGCCATTACTTTCAGCAAAAATCAAAATGGCACGTTTTGAGTTTGCGAAAAGGCAGGTGGGAGACTCCCAAAATGTATGGCGGAAGGTGCTCTGGTCTGATTAAACTAAAACTTTTTGGCCATCAAAGAAAACGCTATATCTGGCGAAACCCAACACATCACATAACCCAAAGAACACCATCCCCACAGTGAAACATGGTGGCGGCAGCATCATGCTATGGGGATGTTTTTCCGCAGTTGGGACTGGGAAACTGGTCAGAGTTGAGGGAAAGATGGATGGTGCTAAATACAGGGATATGCTTGAGCAAAACCTGTACCACTCTGTATGTGATTTGAGGCTAGGACGGAGGTTCACCTTCCAGCAGGACAATGACCCCAAACACACTGCTAAAGCAACACTTGAGTGGTTTAAGGGGAAACATGTAAATGTGCTGGAATGACCTAGTCAAAGCCCAGACCTCAATCCAATAGAAAATCTGTGGTCAGACTTAACCAATTCCGGACCCGGAATCCCGGGTCTATGTGTATATATGTATACTGTGTGTCTATGTATACTGTATGTTCCATGTGTGCCTACTGCCGCTCAACAGAAGTCAATCTAACCATCTATGCCTGTGAAAAATCCACTTGTTGCCATTCGGAGGCAGCTGAATGGTGAACTGCTGAGCCCTGCCTCGGATCAGGCAGCAGGGCAGGTCTGGGTGCGTGCCTGTGCAGTGATATCATGGCACACATCAAGCATGGCTTTTATTCACATGCCCCACTGCCCGATCTGAGGACAACCACAGCAGTTCACTATTCCGCTGGCTCTAAAGCAGGCCATACACGGTCAAAATTTCGAACAAACTTTCTTTTCAAAATCAGAAAGTTTTTTTTTTTGTGATCCGATGATGCCACCATTGATTTTCGAAATTCGGCCGACCAAACCTTTATGTTGCCGGGAATATTCGTTTCTCTCCGAGAATATTCTTTTCTCTCCGGGAATATTATTTTCTTGCACATGCGCATTTTTTTTCTATTACATTTCTTGCACGATTCTCCCATCATTGATCAGAAAATCGTTTGTTTTTCAAAAAAAATTCCAACATGTCGGATTCCTCAAAGTTGTTTGCCGCACGAAAATCGGCTGTTGCTGCAGCCCACTAATGGGGCGAATTCGTACGAAAATTCTTTGATACGATTTTTGAAAGAAAATTCTTTTGAAATTCGAACCGTGTATGACCGTCTTAAGACTCACTTGTGCAGTTCAGAGCCTGCAACAAGTGTTTTTTTTTCTAGTTAAAAGCCTTTTTCTGCCATCTGCCCGCCACACCAAGCACTAAGGTGCAAAGGTGTGTGTAAGGGGACACTAATGGAAGAAGACACACTGGTGGGCTCTGCCATAGGGTATCACACTGGTGGGCTCTGCCATAGGGTGGCACACTGGGGGGCTCTGCTATAGGGTGGCACACTGGGGGGCTCTGCCATAGGGTGGCACACTGGGGGGCTCTGCCATAAAGTGGAACACTGGGGGGCTTTGCCATAGGGTGGCACACTGGGGGGCTCTGACATAGGATGGGACTCTGCAGACTGTGATGTATAGGGAGAACGTTTGGACTTTGGTGTAAGACAGGACTCTGATGTGAGCATGGTGCTCATCCTGACTGCTGTACTCTATATGTTGTTTTGTTTGTTACTTACTCCTGGCATGGTGGCCACCTGTAAGCCTGGGGGCACCATAATCTTCTATCGCCCGGGGGCCCCATGAGTTGTCAGTCCACCCCTGTTCCATTGTACATTCAGGGGAAAGACTGTACACGCTGTACATATTTCAGCATTAGCTTTTTAAGGTTCAATAGTTACTCCTTTACCTGGACTTAACAAATAGGAAACAGTATAAAATCATGAAAAACAGTGTATACAAAACTACTACTACAAAAGCCATAATCAAAAAATAATCAAAAAATATATAAAATTATAAAATTTGTCCAAAAGTGTCCAAAATTATCCCTGTATCCAAAAGTGCGAGTCACACTTTGTGTCAATCTTTTTCTCCATATCCAAAGTGATGATCACCACATGTACCTCCACCCATCAATACCACACTCACTGGTAGTTGTGACCCACAAATAATAGGCAGGTCAGTATGCACAATTTTTATCTATCCATACACTGGAAGACTCTTCTGATCCACCACAAAATATAATGGTGAAAGGGATACACAGTAAATGGTATGACCAGATTATAAGCAGGTCAATCGTCCATCCACTGGAAATTTTTAACGATCCGCCACAGCTAAGAAATCTTCCGGGGAATGCCCAAAAGACAAATTTGCTTCCTATTGTATGCATTTATAATTTTCTGTGGTTGAGACCTTCTCAATTTATTTATTAGGAGGAGAAAGACGAGACACATTTTGTTGGAAGCAGAGATTAGGAATATTAAGGATAGATTGCTTCCATTTGTTGAGTTAGAAAACACTGTGAAAAGTTCCAAGCAATTACAGAAACAATTAAATATTAAAGATAAGGAAATTAAGGAGGTAAAAATGCAAAAGTTGTTAGGACATTTTATTAATTTTAATGATAAGAAAGTTTATAAATGGCTAACTAAGAAAAAATCAATTATTACTAAAAAGGAGGAAAACAGATTCCTCTAAGTACAAAGCAGATAGTACTGGAAATAATAACCAGAATCAAGGTTGGCAAGCAGTGTGACATCACGTTAAGAAGAGATGGGCACACTATAATACCAAGGAAACATCTGGCTCTAATAGGATGGATATCTGGACACCCTTCAACAATGGATTTGCCCATTTAGCTAAATATTATTAAGGCATTTATTCTCCAGTCCATACATATTCCTCCCATTTTTGGGAGGGACCATAGAGGGGTATGGGGGAGGGATATTTCAACAGGAAAGAGTTCACCCTTATTGACACAAAATAAGAGGAGGGAGTGCAGGGCAGGAACTTGGGTTCCGAAAAAGAGGAAGGTTTGTAACAGGGAATTTATAATTTGAGATGTGCCATCTGGGAGAGAGATACATTAAAAGCCATGGATCAGAGGTTGACATTTCCTCCAATGAATAACTTAATACATTTCAAACATATGAATAATGTACATAAATATATTTCTTCCTTTCCCAATAGTCCAATGGGAATGAGTGTTGGATATGGTTATTAGGAAACAACAGAGATAAGTGGATTACGGAACAAGTTTCTGTTAACGCAGTATTAAACCCAAAATAAAAAATGTAGCATATCACAGCCTACCAATCATTTCATGTAGTGCCTTTATTAGTTTTCTTTTTTTTAACTTTTTTTTCCCCACTGTTTTCCCCCTGGTGATCTGGCAGCCAATGTTAAGTATGGACGTCGGGACCGCGTAAAATTTTTCACGTTTTACGTCATTTGCGTAAGTCGTCCATGAATGGGGCTGGGCGTAAGTTACGTTCACGTTGAAACCAATGAGTCTTTGCGGCGTAATTTGGAGCATGCGCACTGGGATACATCCACGGACGGCGCATGCGCCGTTAGTAAAAAACGTCATTTACGTGGGGTCACAATGAATTTACATACAACACGCCCACATCTTACACATTTGAATTAAGCGGGCTTACGCCATCCCAGTTACACTACGCCGCCGTAAGTTAGAGCGCAACTTCTTTGTGAATACAGGACCTGCTGCTCTAACTTACGGCGGCGTAGTGTATATGAGATACGCTACACCCGCCAAAATCTCTCTGAATCCAGCTAATGGTTTTGAATGTTATTAAGAAGATGAAAAAGAAAATATATTATGATGCATCATATATTAAGAATGGAATCATTTAGATGAAGAAGAGGAAAAACATTGTGATCTGCCCTGAAAAGAAGGGTGGGGGTACTGTGATACTAAAGAAGTGTGATTACAATAAAGAGATGGATACACTGTTATCAATTGGTGATATTTACACAATTATTCCATGTAATCTGTTGTCTAATTTTTGAAACAATTTAAGATATTGGGTAATAAAGGATTACAACGGAACATTGTGACTAGTAAAGAGAACCATTATTTGGTCCCAAGTGCCAACAGAGTACCAGTTACACAGTATATTCCTTACCTAAAGTACATGAACATAAACAGCACCCTCTAAGTCATTCCATAGTTAGTGGGACAAATTCCCTTACCTCCCGTTTGGCAAACTATTACGATTTTTTTCTTCAGCCACTGGTTAAAAGTACTGACTTTTATCTTTGAGATATAAGGCACAGTATAAAGAACTAACAATAACTTGTCACGCTAAACAGTCAATTTTATATATCCTCCAATATAAACAAAACTAGTACTAATAAAGATGCATATAAAAAAACTCATGCCATATAAATGCAGTAAAGTGCTGCAGTGCTCAAAAAATCCATAGCATTACATGTGCAAATCATACTTCATAGTGAAAGTCCACTGTAAACAAAGTGATGAAGCTTTGGTTATGTCAAAAAATTATCCTTGTAAAGCCTCGTACACACAACCGGTTTTCCCAGCTGGAAAACTGCCAGGAGAGCTTTTGGCCAGTAATCCCGGCCGCGTGTATGCTCCCTAGCAGTTTTCCCGACAGGAAAACTGCTGGAAAAAATAGAAAACCTGCTCTCTATTTTCCTGTCGGGATTCCCGCTAGAGTGTTTCCTGCAGAGAAAACCTGTCCTCTGTATGCTTACCTGAAGGGGAAATAAATCGTGCATGCTCGATAACAATTTGACGCATGCGCGGTAGCATAGAACGTCTTTTAGCCGGCTCGTCGTAGTCTTTGACGTCACCGCCAAGGCAAGCTTGGCAGGAATCCCGTCAGGAAAACTGACGGTTTTCAAACAGACAGAATTCCTGGCCGTGTGTACAGAGCTTAAAAGGTGCTCCAAACTTTAAGAAAAAATGTCCCCCCCTTGTGAATGCCCTCACCTCGGGGCGTGTGACCACACAATGAAGTTTGGTCAATACACGCTAATGAACCACCCCTGGGTTCTGTGAGAAAGGCTGCTCAGGTGTCCTTGATCCTCCTAGAATGGTAACCTCATGATAATGGGAAAAAAAAAACTAGATAGGGATTTACTGTTTAAAATGACTTTATTTAAAAAATCCCACAAATGGGTACTCACAGGTGCAAGGTACTTGCAGCGCACCAGTCTGTTACAGACAGAAATGTATGTGCCCATGGGGCTATCGTTCCATATTAGTGGTCTCCGCAGCTAGAAACGGGGCTGCTACTGCTACCAAACACCATCCTGTCCCCTCCCCAGCACGTGTCAAAACAGGGACTCACGTGTCTTCTTCAGGGGAATACTATTGGACAGCTGGCTCGTGAATAGAAATGTACTAAAAATGCAGGAATGAGACTTTTTGTATTAATGAATTGGAAATTTTTAAACCAGGTGGTCTCACTGTACCACTAGAGTTACAATGTTTCATCAGTAACTATTCCATTAGTAACTACTATATGCAGTGCCTTGAAAAAGTATTCATACCCCTTGAAATTTTCCAAATTTTGTCATGTTACAACCAAAAACCTAAATTTTCTTTTATTGATATTTTATTTGATAGACCAAGACAAAGTGGCACATAATTGTGAAGTGGAAGGAAAATGATAAATGGTTTACCATTTTTTTTTACAAATATTTATGTGAAAAGTATGGTGTGCATTTGTATTCAGCCCCCCTTAATCAATACTTTGTAGAACCACCTTTCATTGCAATTACAGCTGCAAATGTTTTCGGAGATGTCTCTACCAGCTTTACACATCTAGAGAGTGACATCTTTGCTCATTCTTCTTTGCAAAACAGTTCAAGCTCTGTCAGATTGGATGGAGAGCGTCTGTGACCAGCAATTTTCAAGTTTTGCCACAGATTCCCAATTGGATTTAGGTCTGGACTTTGACTTGGCCATTCTAACATATGAATTTGCTTTGATCTAAACCTTTCCATTGTAGCTCTGGCTGTTTGTTTAGGGTCATTGTCCTGCTGGAAGGTGAACCTCCGCCCCCAGTCTTTTGCAGATTCTAACCAGTTTTCTTCTAAGATTGCCCTGTATTTTGCTCCATCCATCTTTCCATCAACTCTGACCAGCTTCCCTGTCCCTGCTGAAGAAAAACATCCCCCAACATGATTCTGCCACCACCATGCTTCACGGTGGGGCTGGTGTGTTCAGGTTGATGTGCAATGTTAGTTTTCTGCCACACATAGCGTTTTGCTTTTAGGCCAAAAAGGAAAATGTTGGTCTTATCTGACCAGAGCACCTTCTCCCACATGTTTGTTGTTTCCAATGCATGGCTTCTTGCAAACTGCAAATGGGACTTCTTATGGATTTATTTGTGGAGTGCATGACTAATAGTTGTCCTGTGGACAGGTTCTCCCACCTTAGCAGTAAACTTCCACAGCTCCTCCAGTTACCATGGGCCTCTTGGCTGCTTATCTGATTAATGCTTTCCTTGCCTGGCCTGACAGTTTAGGTGGACATCCATGTCTTGGTAAGTTTGCAGTTGTGCCATACTCTTTTCATTTTTGGATGATGGATTAAACAGTGCTCTGTGCAATGTTCAAAGCTTGGGATATTTTTTATAACCTAACCCTGCTTTAAACCTCTCCACAACATTATCCCTCACCTGTCTGGTGTGTTCCCTGGCATTCATACTGCTATTTGTTCAATAAGGTTCTCTAACAAACCTCTGAGGCCTTCACAGAACAGCTGTATTTATACTAAGATTAAATTACACACAGATGGACTATATTTACTAACTAGGTGATTTCTGAAGGCAATTGGTTCCACTAGGTTTTAGTTGGGGGTATCAGAGTAAAGGGGGCTGAATATAAATGCACGCTACACCTTTCAGATATTTATTTGTAAAAAAATTGGAAAACCATTTATCATTTTTCTTTTCAATTCACAATAAAATACATTTACGATTTTGGTTGTAACATGTCAAAATGTGGAAATTTTCAAGGCGTATGAATACTTTTTCAAGGCACTGTATCGTCTATATATTTTTTAATTGTCCTTTTGTATTTATGATCACTTTATATATGATTGATTATGACGTTTTATAATTGTACATTTAAGTATTTCTTGGATAATTTTTAATAAAATGTTTGAGAGTTTCGTCTAGTAATTTGTAACACAAAGATCAAAATATGGCTGCTGTTAAAGAGCTGCAATATCATAAGCAAGGGTTAGGGGCACCAATAGGTGCTAGATGATGTATTTTTGAATCCCGACCCTGTTTTTTTAAGAAATTGACAATAGAGGATCACTAATATACACTTTTATGGGAAGTTTCCCTTCAGTTTAATCCCCAGAGGGTTGAAGGATAAGGTGTTTGTATGTAAAGCGAAAGTGTGTGTGACATCGGACGCTCCTAACAAGTATATTATATAGAAGCATGTTGAGCGGTGATATTATCACGCATCTATAAACAAAGTGCTTTGCTGGGCAGTGCATTAACTATAAATCCGTAAAAAAAGCATCCATGTGCTAATTCAATAATCAAGTGAAAAAAGTCACAAATTCTTCCTTTAAATAAATGAAAAACGTGATAGGCTGGAAACCTTCACTTCTTAAAGGCAAACCACCTCCAAAAGAAGTTGGATGTATGCTTATCGTGTGGTGGGAGCCCTTCTAACTAAAGAAAGGTCAAACTGGCATTTTGTTATATGGCTCTCCATGCTATCCACATTCTTTTGGTGGCTTTAAATGGACTTCAAGTAATTCTCCATAATCGGAATAAACACTAAATAGTATAAAACCTTTTTAAAACTGTATTTATTGTGTTAAAATGTCACTCACGTTGAATAAAAATAAATTTTCATATCACAATACATTTTTAACTGGTTACAATGGCGTATACCGTCACTTCCAGATGACACAATGACACAATCAGGTTACCGATAGCCAGAAACGGTGAACCTGATTGGCTGAGACGCCTGTCAGTCTTATCCAAGGAACGCACCGCCGGTACTACTCCAGCCGCTGGCTCTGATAGGCACTTCCGTACAGCCAACCAGCTGCCATTATTCAGGTGGTCGGCACTCTAGGTCCGGCCATCTGAATAGACCAGCAGCTGCGGCGACAATAACATTGATTCATGCAATGCAATGAATTTATGTTATTAGTCAGTGGCGGTGCGGAGCCAGAGGGGGCGGCGCTCCAGCACCTTCTATGGAGGAACCGCCACTGCTTACTGCTTTTCATGATTTTGTGTGCTTAGTATGTGATAATTTGAGTAGAAGCTGCACAGAGATTTGAACATGTGGTGTGTTTTGAGTGTATTTAATCATCTTTACTAGCATCTCTACACAGTACTGATAATTATCAGGTTGATCAACCATTTGGCACCCTTATAATTGTCAGTTCTCTTTATGAGAAAATAAAATTGCGTGCTAGTTTGCAGAACATGTTAAAAATGTATCTTTAACATGACTTTCAGCCTTGGATCGCCGATTCCCAGAATATGTCAATAAACTGTTTACTATTCATCCAGCAAATCTTCTAATCCAAATATTCAACATCCTCCCAGATGTGTATATAGATATAGTTCCAATGCTCAGTTTAAAATGATATTGGCTGCATCAGTTCATGTTTCCACTTAGAAAAATAAAATAAAAAAGGTGGCTAAGCTACATTTTCTGAAGTAGTTTTAACCCCAATAACTATAACTTTTATAACAATATATGGTTACATTATGAAACTAAAAGCTAAACTCCATTCAGCTATAAAACACCAGCTAATGCAATTATATGTTCATTCAAAAATATTAAAGTATTTTTAAATGCAAATAGTGTAATTTCCAGAATCTGCCCTTATATCAGCCTTTTATAAGGCCTTGTGTAATAGAACCCAATCAGGTGTGCTGCTTGCAAAGAACATGCTTTCAAGAGAGACTCTGCTTCTGAAAAACCACAGTAGAGAAAATTCAAGTTACCATCCTGGATATACTATCAGGCAGGGCTGTGTACATCTTATGCCCTGTACACACGATCAGTCCATCCGATAAGAACGGTCTGATGGACCGTTTTCATCGGTTAACCGATGAAGCTGACTGATGGTCAGTCGTGCCTACACACCATCGGTTAAAAAAAACGATCATGTCAGAACGCGGTGACGTAAAACACAACGATGTGCTGAAAAAAAACGAAGTTCAATGCTTCCAAGCATGCGTCGACTTGATTCTGAGCATGCGTGGATTTTTAACCGATGGTTGTGCCTACTAACGATCGTTTTTTTTTTTATCGGTTAGGTATCCTTCGGTTAAATTTAAAACAAGATTGCTTTTTTTTAAGCTATGGATAAATAACCGATGGGGCTCACACACGATCGGTTTGGTACGATGAAAACGGTCCATCAGACCGTTCTCATCGGTTTGACCAATCATGTGTACGCGGCAACAAAAACAAATCCTTTTACAGGTAAACCAGCCCATATGTATGTCTATTTGGCTGTTTGCCTGGAGTTCATACTTACAGTGATTCAAAATCTTTCTTAAAAAAAAATGAATAAATAAATTAACATGTCATACTTACCTACTCTGTGCATTGGACTGCACTGAAACGTGCAGTCCACTCTGACTTCCAGGGGGGGCAATTGACCCCCCTTGCCCTATGGAGTGGAAGCCCATGTTTTTAAGTAATCATTTGTCATATTTAATTCTGTGTAGCATAGATTCACATTACAAAAGACAAATAAATTATGTGAATAGCTACATAGGAAGAGAGTAATGTACTGTTCATAAAGTTATATAGTAGAGAGCAAATCTAAATCCACCTATTCCACTGCACTGAAAAATTCTGCATAAATACGGTACATACAGTACATATTTACTGTTGAATAGTGTACTTATGTTTACTGCAATACAGTTGAACAGACAGTGGCGTTCAATTTGGAATAATGCATAATTAATAAAAGCTTTTTTCTTGCGCTGATTTCTATCACTGCCCATATTTTCACAGCACATGTTGCACCTCCACTAAATGTTACAATTTCTGCACAACAATACTGAATGATACATTTTATGCATAACTATATATAGAACATGTCTTTACTGAGATTGTGATACAGCTGTCAACTAATCATCTTTTATATTTGTAACTTTCTGGTAATCATAAAAAAATCCATTGGAACACTAAACTTTGATCTAACTAGAACATTTATCAGTGGATATGAACTGCTAATTGCCGGCCAACATGCACCTGGCCCTACTGTGTGAATAACAAAGGAACTTGCTTCAGTTTCTGCAGCTGTCACTCCCTAAATTGAACTGACCCTGATCCTTGTTTTTTCTACAATGAGAAACTGGAATCTGTTTCAGATTACCTGTGCTTGAATCTTGCCTGATTTTTTGACCTTTCTCTCATTGTTTTCTAGGATCCTGACCTCACCTTGCCTAGTATTATATATTGTCTTTGTGATGTAGAATATGCAGGCTATTTGTCTTCACCATCATTTAAGTGGGATGAGCCCTCTTTCTGTGTGTGCTTTTTATGATATGAACTAAAGGGAACCTGTGTTTGCCCGTCCAAGCAATAAGTTCACTTTAATAGCAGCCCCACAAGCTGAGTATATTCATCTTCCCTTTAAATCCCCACCACTCTATTCAGCTGCCAGCAGTAGAAAAAATATTTTTGGCAATATGTGACTCGCTCCCCTTCCTCCTGTTGGCAGTCCTAGTAAGCAGTGGTTGGCTATTCATGAGCCTAGTAGTGTCACATGGGGGCAGGGAAAGGTTTTGCAACCCTTTGTAAGTTTTTTCAAAACATGTATTTCAGTGACAGTAGAATGTCCTCACTTGTCCCTCTAAGGCCTCGTACACACCAGCGGACATGTCCGATGAAAACGGTCCGCGGACCGTTTTCATCGGACATGTCCGCTGGGATCATTTGGTCTGATGGCTGTACACACCATCAGACCAAATTTCCCGCGGACAGGATACGCGGTGACGTGGCCGCGATGATGACGCGGCGACGTGCGCGACCCTGGAAGGTCAATGCTTCCACGCATGCGTCAAATCACTTCGATGCATGCAAGGGCTTTCAGCCGAGCGGACATGTCCGGTGAGTCGTACAGACGACCGAACATGTCCGACGGACAAGCTTCCAGCGGACATGTTTCAAAGCATGCTATGAAACATTTGTCCGCTGGAAACCTGTCCACTAGGCCGGGAATCCGGTCCGGTCGGCCGTACACACAACCGAACATGTCTGCTGAAACTGGTCCGCAATTTTTTTGATAAAATATACTTTTTTACATTTTAATGCAACATAACCCCTTTTTTTTGTAAAATATAAAAGATGATAAATATATATCAAACATGTCACACTTTAAAATTGGGCAAGACCGCACAGTGGTGACAAACAACATCAATTTTACTATCCATAGGCGATGCTTTTGAAAGCATTTACAGGTTACCACTTTATGTCTACAGAGGAGGTCTAGTGCTAGAATTACACAAGTGTGGGATGATCGCTGTTTGCATGCGTAAAGGACCGGTGCATGTGTTCGCCTTTGCATGCTTTTATTTATTTTTACACTGTTGCTTTAATTATTTTTTATCATTTTTATTTCTGTCACATGGAATGTGACATCAATAGGCACGTGATGGGTACTCTTTATGGAGGGATATGGGGTAAAAAAAAGAAATCCCTCCTTTGCACTTGAAATCTTCAAAACTCCAAAATCAGCGATTTGAATACTTTCAATTTTCAAAAATGCTGGCGTTGACAACCAGGTAAACCGGAAGTGAAGTCATGTCATCACGTCCAGGTTACTATAGCAGAGACCTGATCAAAGCGGCAGGTATCACCCCGGTACAACCACTTGAAGTCAAATGATGTACCAGGTATGATTTGGCTGCAAGTGGTAAATAAAGGAGTATCATGATCCCACTAGCGTGTGTCAGTCTCTAACTGTTTAAATTTACGGTTTCAGGAAATAAACACAATTTAATGAATTTTAATGCACTCAAAAACAATGTAATACCCAATTTTTTGGTAAAATATAAAAGATGATGTTACGCTGAGTAAATAGATACCTAACATGTCACACATTAGAAATGCGCACATCCGTGGAATGGGAACAAACTACGGTGCATTCATTTATCTATAGGCGATGATTTAAAGGCCTTTACAGGTTACCTGTTTAGAGTTAAACAGGCGGTCAATAAAATTATTGTTTTTACTCTGATATTTGCAACATCTCACATGTGTGGTGCGATCAGAGTTTACATATGTGTGTAGGATCTGCGTATGTGTTTACATTTGCACATGAGCATTGGGGGACTAGGGTGCTTTATTATTTTATTCACCTTTTTTACACTATCTATTTCTTTTCTTTTTTATTAACTTTATTGTTATCACGAGAGATGAACAACAGCCCTTGTGATGACATGAGCTGTATCAGGTATTCTGCCCTCCAAAGCATCTGATTAAATTGAAATTGTTTTGATCAGATGCTTGTAAGCAACAAACCAGAACCGAAAGTGACAAAATCCTTGTCATGTCTGGTTTCATTCATGACAGAGGAGGAGAAAGTACATACATACTTTCTCCTCCTCTGTCATGAATGAAATATACATATCAGTTTATAGTGGATATTTGTATCTCCATTGGGCAGTCAATGTGGTCCAGGTGCAGAGAAGTTGAGTGTATGTGCTCAGCGTCATATCCAGAGGTTGTCTTTGCGAAATAGACGTATGAGTGCTGCCTGCATTGCTGCAGAGTTGAAGGGTGGAGGGTCAGTACTTAGATTATATGCAGGGGCCGGCTTCCTGGCCCCCTTCTTAGCAACCAGCTATATACAGTGGGGCAGATCCTCGTACAGCGGCGCATTTATGCCCCGGACGTAGCGTATCTAAGATACACTACGCCGCCGTAACTTACTTTTTTTTTTAATCCACAAAGAATCCACACCGAAAGTTACGGCGGCGTAGTGTATCTTTGGTGGCGTAATGGCGCGCCATTCAAATCCCTGTGATGGGGGCGTGTTTTATGTAAATACGTTGTGACCCGACGTAAACAACGTTTTTTTTAACTGCGCATGCGCCGTCCGTGGGGGTATCCCAGTGCGCATGCTCGAAATTAACCAGGAACAAGCCAATGCTTCCGACGGTGACTTCATTCTACGCAAATCCCTATTTGCGAACGACTTACGCAAACAACGTAAAAATTTCAAATTTCTACGCGGGAATGACAGCCATACTTAACATTGAGTATGCCTCATAACAGCAGCTTTAACTATACGCCGGAAAAAGCCGAACGCAAACGACGTAAAAAAATGCGCCGGCCGGACGTACGTTCGTGGATCGCTGTAACTAGCTAATTTGCATACTTGACGCGGAATTTGACGGAAACGCCACCTAGCGGCCGCCGAAAGATTGCAGCTTAGATCCGACGGCGTACTAAGACATACGCCTGTTGTATCTAGCCGAGATGCCGTTGTATCTTGTTTTGAAGATACAAAACAAAGATACGACGCGCAAAATTTGAAAATACGCCAGCGTAATACTTTTGTGGATCTGCCCCAGTGTGTTTTACAGTGCGTTTAAAGAGAAAACAATTAAATGCATGGAAACTGCATGCAAAAACGCATTAAAATGCTGGTTTAAAAATGCAAAATGCACTAAAAAATTTGCCTGAAAAACGCATCAAGACTTAAAGATAAACAAGTTGCATAGTAAGTAAGTGATTAAATCAGCTGCTGGTGCCTAAAAACAGAGGCCCAGATTCACAAAGGAGATACGACAGAGTATCTCAGATACTTTGTCGTATCTCTCAGAGTATCTATGCGACTGATTCATAGAATCAGTTACGCATAGATATCCCTAAGATCCGACAGGTGTAATTGTTTTACACTGTCGGATCTTAGGATGCAGTACCGCGGCCGCTGCTGGGGGGAGTTTGCGTCGTAAACCAGCGTCGGGTATGCAAATTAGGAGTTACGGCGATCCACGATGGTTTTTCACATACGCTAAGTCGCCGCTAGTCTAGTTTACCGTCGCAAAGTTAGTCGTCGTTTTGGGTGCCTTAACTTTACACAGCACACGTATGTGCTGTATAAAGTATGGCCGTCGTTCCCGCGTCGAAATGTAAAAATTCACGTTGTTTGCATAAGCCGTCCGGGAATACGGAATTACGCTACGCGCATCGCTGTTTGAAAAAATGACGTCACTTCACGCAAAGCACGGCGGGTAATTCAAAAGGGAACATGCGCAGTAGGTCCGGCGCGGGAGCGCGCCTAATTTAAATGGCACACGCCCCTTTGAATTACGCGGGGTTACGCCGGAGGCCGCCGGCGTAGGTTTTCATTGCAAGTGCTCTGTGAATCAAGCACTTGCGATGAAAACTTGCGGTGGTGTAACGTATCTACGATACGTTACGCCGCCGCACTTCTACCTGAATCTGGCCCAGAGAGTTTAACAGAGTATTGTCAAAGCTATTTTGGCACTACTTCTCTTTTGGAATGCAGTTCGTTCTGCACTCCTGTGACCCATTTTCAGCTGACAGCAGGCTAGAGTCTGCTGTCACCTGACATCACTCAGCATGTCCAGGCTCTGGATCATTCCAAACTTTAAAGTCAGGGTCCTCCAAGATGCCTCGACCGACAGCTGGCTCCTGCCCCTTCCACAGTCCAGAGCTCCAGTGAGCACTGAAGGGGCAGAGCAGAGCCAGTGACTGCCAGTTACTGCTCTCTGCTCAAAGTGAAGAGGGGAACTGAGCAATCAAACACTGCTGATCGATCAGTTCTCAGTGTAGACCCGGCAAGCCATCAGATTGATGCTGCATACACCTAGGTTAGTATAAATGTTTTGTTTTCCCCTAAGTCCAGGCTGAAAATAAGAAAGGTGTTATCAAGTTGAGTTCAGAACTCTGTACAGGCCAGTCAAGTTCCTCCACCTCAAACTCATCCATGTCTTCATGGACCTTGTTTGTGCCCTGGTGCGCAGTCATGTTGGAACAAGAAGGGGCCATCCTCAAACTGTTCCCACAAAGTTGGGAGCATGAAATTGTCCAACATGTCTTAGTATGCAGACGTCTTAGGAGTTCTCTTCACTGGAACTAAGGGGACAAGCCCAAGCCCTGAAGAACAACCCAACGCCATAATCCCCCTCCACCAAATGATTTGGACCAGTGCACAAAGCAGGGTCTATGAAAACATGGATGAGCAAATTTGGGGTGGAGGAATTTGACAATCCTGACCTCAACACCATAGAACACCTTTGGGATGAATTATAGCAGAAACTGCGAGCCAGGCCTTCTTGTCCAACATCAGTGCCTGACCTCACAAATGCGCTTCTAGAAGAGTGGTCAAATATTCCCATAGACACACTCCTAAACCTTGTAGACAGCCTTCCCTGAAAAGTTGAAGCTGATGAAGCTGCAAAGGGTGGGCAAACCCAATATTGAACCCTACAAACTAAGACTGGGATGTCATTAAAGTTCATGTTAGTGTAAAAGTAGATGTCCCAATACTTTTAGTAATATAGTCTATATACATATATGAAAATTGATCAGTACTGATGTGCTGATGACCTATAGTATCTAATTTCATGAGGCCAGAAAATGTCAGAACCGTACAAATATCCCCCAGATGACCCTGTTTTGGAAAGTAGGCAGTCCAAGGTATTTAGTAGGAAACATGTCACATTTTTTGAAGTTGTAATTTTTGTGTCACATTTTTTTGGAAATTAAATGAAATAAAATTGTGTTTTTTCATTTTTTTTTTTCAATTTTTGTATATTCTGTCACGACTACAGTATAGCATTGTCATATAACTGGTTTGGTGGTGTGCAGGAACACTGACTAGTGACAGTATGTAAAACTACTCTGGTCAGGTGATCATATTTTTATATACCCTGGAGCTCGTGCAAGGTGCGTTCTGGCGAGGATATCATATAACATCCACCCAGAACAATAGTGAAGCAGGTAATACCGCCACCCAGGTGTACTTCAGGTAAATGCAGGATAAATTTCAGTAACCCCCGGAATTCCGTGAGAAATCACAATGAGACACAAGAAAGCATTTAAGTGTTCATTAGATCTCTAAAGTTTATTCTCTCAGAGGGACTTATATACAGAAGAAAAATAGGATGGGCTGCATATTATTGCATATGTCTGCAGATTTCATACAAACTTTTAGTATTTTCTTATCAAGATTTAAACCAGCTGAATTTAGTTTTAACAATGGCTAAAAGATGACTTTGCTTATACAATCAGGCTATTCCATGAATTTAACCACAATGACTCAGCAGAAGCAGGGTGTGACTCTATGCAAACTGTTAGCTAATGTAAGTATGTCAAAACACATATAGAAAAGTTAATTTCTACTTAAAAATAAAGTCAGTTAATTATACATTCTATTACAAATAGGACTCTTGCCCAGACATCATTTTACAATGGCCAGGGAGTGAAGCAGTTAAAAAGACAAAACATGGTGAAATGTGCACGTATTGCCGTACTCATTATATATTGCTTTTGCCAGACATACAAGATTAAAACCCCTTGAAAGTGTACTACAATTGCAAACACCTAATATTGTTCACCTTAATCATAATATCTAATATTGAACTTGCTTTTGTTTTTCTAGTTAGTATCTGGGCATAGTATGTGATAGCCTACTACAGGACAATATTATGGATTTGAATAGATGGAAAATCTAGACAATTTCCTGAAATTTGACCTATTGTGATAACGATTATATTTCTGAAATATAAAACAAGATGTAAAAAAACACAGATTTTTACATACTGTCCCTGGTTTTACTGAGCCTGGCAACCCTGATGGGGCCCCCTAGTGGCATGGGGCCCTCGGGCAGTGCCCGAGTGCATGAATGGTCAGTTTGCCCCTGGTGGAGTGTCAAGTTTTCATGTATATGAAGACAACATAGGATATACTTTTTTATGCTTATTTATTTATTATTTGTATTATTGATTTAATTAGTATTTATAAAGAACAATCTTGTGCAAAGACACAGCAGGAAGTATGGAGGTTTCTACCCCTTTATGCATACAATCTAAAAGTAAAGACAATCTGATACATAAGGAATGCTGAGATTCATTTGGTAGGAAACAGAGCAGCTGCAGAGAGGCCTTGAGATTAGAATCCCCACAGTGCAGATATCAAGTATTTAAGCAGGTGCATAAAATGACTTCAAATATATGAACATCCATGCAGTTAATGGTGATATATTAAAACAAGAGAACAGTCCTGAGAGGGAGTGAAATAAAAATGTTTACTAGTTTTATTCATTTAAATCATAAATAAAATAAGATTTTTCTTTAGCCAGAGTCGACGATGTTTACCCAACATATCCAAACTGCAGGTTAATGCTGCCCATTCACAACGTTTTTTTCTGTTTTATGTGACCATTGGAATATGATTTTTTTTACTTTTCATCAGTGTATGTTATAATGAGCTCCCATAGGCAATGTGCTTTACAGTTTTATCCCTGCACAACAGAGAACAGTGCTGAATAAGGGGAAAATATCAAATCCTCGTTTGTTCTTTTTAAGTCTGTGTTTGGCACTTCTTGCAGTCATTTTGCTGTGGGATTTGGAAACAGTCTCTCACCATATATAGGTACCTTGAGGAAACAAATTTCTTTCCTATCTCTGGTTTCTTGTGCTTTCTGTTATAATTGTTTCGTTTGAACACTTCTTTTAATAATATGTCAGATTCAACTTCCAATACAAGAGCCATCTTTTATAACATTTAAGCGTAAGCATTGGGTTTAAAATGTTTTGCAGATAGCAATTTGCAATATAAAAGCTAAACTTCAGGAAACCAGCTAAATGTATTACTGGAGCAAAGTTATGGGAATTCTGCCAATGGATTTGTAATTCTGTTCAGCAACATTTTACGCTTTCAAATGTTTTCATTGTTTTAACTAGGCATCAGTATATTTATATTCCCTGTGTCGTGTGTTACCTCATAATGGTGGGTTTGCATGTTACCTTATGTAAATGTATTGATGTAGGTAGTCTGTCCCTATTCACCAGAGAGATGGCGACTTTTTTTTTCAGCTCACACAGTATCCAGTGCATGCCTCACCCTTTTCTATGTGTTACATAACAAATGTGCGAGGTCTAATGTGATATAAAACATCACTTTCAGCATGTTTAGATCTATGTGTCTGTGTCAGATCTAATTACTGTGTATCTCTCACCTGCACCAGCACTAGACTGAAAGACCCAGGGATTGTGGGATCTATAGTTTCTTCACAGGAAGTGCAGGTCTTACACTACATACAGAGGTCACCTAATAACCCGTGAAGTGCTGTTTGAACACAGAAACTGCTGACAAAAGAATGTGAAAATTGACTTTATTGTTGGCTGTGTGTACAAGGCAACACAAACAACATGAAACTACATGCTCAATGTACGTCTTTTGGAGGTGAAAAGTACAAGGTACAGGTATGAAGGTGTTTAAGGCATTTATGGCAATAACGCTTGACCAATCTTGCTATACTTTGGTTGGATAATGAAGAAAAAATAGCACATTTCTGAGGTAATCTCTGTGTTCTCCTGAATACATACAAATAACAGTAAACAAACTAAGTTGAAATTCTAACTAAAATTGCTCATTTGCCTTATTTACTAAATCATACTTAAGACCAAATCACAAAATTATACTTCCAAACATAACTTTTTGGGTAATCTCTCAGTATTATTTAAGTGATACACATTCGTGTTTCTCTCCTCAAGGCCAAGCAATGCAGTGCAAGAGATAATGAAAAGGTCTGTAGCCTAAAAATGAAAGGATTCTGCCAGAAGATCGTTTTCATCGATCTTGGTGGATGTAATATGATGTCCTCCCAATGTGCCTTGTGCACGTGTATAGGGCCAATGACTGATCAGTGTACCGGCCTGTTGCTGGTACCAGGTTACTGCTGTAACCATTCATTGCTATAAGCAAAAATAAATAAAATCCTGATCACTTTCCCAGAGTAGTACAATGTTACTATGGTATCATTGTATTGCTCTGGTTACAATATGTTTAAAAAAATCACAAAAAAAAGGGGAACAAATTTACCAAAAAAAAAAACAATGTGATCAAATACCACCAAAATAAAGCTCTATTTGTGGGAAAAAGGGACATAAATTGTATCATACATGAAGGCAAAACAACTTCAGTGTGCAGCTCCTCCCTCAGCCCCCTCTCTATACTCACCTGATCCAGCAATGTGCATGAAAGCAGAAGCTCTCCTGGGTCTCTGCCTCCTCATTGACTGAAACACAGCAGTGGGAGCCATTGGCTCCTGTTGCTGTCAATCAAAGCCAGTGGGGAGAAAGTGTGGGGGGGGGGGCAAGCTGTGCTCTGTGTGTCTCCTAGCCCATCCCCCCTGCTGAGTGCCCAAGCCACTTGCTCTGGGTGGCACTCAGCAGAATGGAAGAGTCAGGAGAACCGCCGGGAGACCCGAGTAGAGGAGGATCAGGGCTGCTCTGTGAAATACCACTGCACAGAGCAGGTATGTATGACACGTTTTTTTTTTTTTTTTAAATCTGAACCTTTACAATCACTTTTAAGTGATGAGTAAATGATTTTGTAATATCTATTTTAGTGACCATCCACCAAATCCACCTGCAAACTGGGCTTATACTACTTCCACATAGAGAATTAGTTCCTGAAAAGTAGAATTAGTAGAAGTATTATAAAAAGAATAAACGAGTGATCTTGTGCAGTAATAAATTATCACAACCAATATAAATGTATATATTCATTTTGTGCCTTCACACAACTGCAATGTGCTTTCAGAAATCTCACCGTGAATATCCAGCTTCAAAATTTATAGGAATATCCAGCCTTCAACTATAACACTCCATGTTCTGCTCACTGGTATATACACACCTTCCTGCGACTCATTGAGTGGACCAGCATCCAGACTCCAAAATGCCAGACTTTAAACTGCTACCAAATCTCTATAAGCTCCAGTTGAGATAGGAATCAAAAAGAAAACATGCCCTCCATAGTGTAGTAAATTTGAATAAAGGGATATTTATTGTAAACAAACTGACTCTTTCATAAAATAAGCTTTAAAAGTGTATTGGAAAAACTGCATTTGAATGCCTTCTCACGTCACTTCCGCTTCATGTCTGTTTCCAGCCACACTGTACGCGTTACGTCACAACACGTGTCTTCATCAGGGGTTTGGATGCTGGTCCACTATGAGTCGCAGGAAGGCGTGTATATACCAGTGAGAGGAACCCGGAGTGTTATATTTAAAGGCTGGATATTCCTTAAAATTTTGAAGCTGGATATTCACTGTTTTAAGGTGAGAGTTCTGAGAGTACATAGCAGTTGTGTGAAGGCACAAAATAAATTTATATTAGCGATACCACTAGTATGAAGAACCATGTGGATTTGACACTTTTGGACTTGATTTAGCACACTTGTTTTGCACATTTATATTGGTTGTGATAATGTATTACTGTGCAAAAGACTTTCACTTTTAGTAAAAAGTATTATGTTGTCTCATCTGTAATTAATTCTATGTTCTGACTTACTGACCAAACTTGATTGCTTGGATTATTTCTTAGTTTTAACAGAACATTATGAACCCATGTTTTGTCTATGGTCACACATCTGGCTCAGAAATGTGCGAGCTCTGCTTGAAAATTACACATATTTTCGGCGGTCCAGAGACCTATAATGAAGTACAAATGCAATTTCCACTACTGTGGAACTTTGATGTTCAGTATATATATATATATATAGTAGTGGTTGCTTATACTGATAAAAATCTCATATTTCTCCTGACCGCTCTGAATTTGTTTTCCAGTTCTACAGAATGCTGTACTAAACAAAAATAAATATTTTTATTTTTTATCAGATGCCTGATGGGGGTGGCTGTTAATGACCTACCTTTCATGATGAAGTCACGTGCCGTGATGTAACGCGTAGGGCTTGAAGGCACAAAATCAATATATATTAGAGATAGCACTAGTATGAAGAACCATGTGGATTTGACATTTTTGAACTTGATTTAGCACACTTTTTTTGTTTATATTGGTTGTGATATTTTATTATTGCGCAAGATCACGCGTTTATTCTATTATTTGTGTAATGTGAACACTATGGCCCGGATTCACAAAGCACTTACGCCGACGTATAACAAGTTACGCCAACGTAAGTGTAAATGTGCGCCATCGTATCTGTGCGCAAGACCCACAAACAGAGATGCGCCTAGCACCAGGCTACACCCCGCCGATGTATCTTGCTTACGCCGGTGTAGAGTGGGCGCACATTTAGGCCGCTCCCATTGATTAGTCATTCAAATATGTAAATGAGGAAAATACGGCGCTACGGCGGCGTAATGTGCGCCCACTCTCTGTGAATCTGGGCCTATAGGTTTTGCAGCTAGTTTGAATTGAATTATCGCAGTTTACCGATTTATTCACACTTTAGTAGTAGTTTATTTGGTAGCGCAAAGGACTTTCACTTTTAGTAGAAGTGTTATGTTGTTTCATCTGT